>NC_134479.1:13221291-13300224 GCF_964194025.1 Convolutriloba macropyga | reverse complement strand
TAGAACAGTAGATCAAAGAAAATTATTAGACCTTTAGAAAATGCAATTACACATAGAATCACGGCATTTGGCCATGCTTCGCGGATCATGTCTGTGCCTGAGCGGTCCATGGGTTTTTGACACGAAACTATCACGATCGAAGAAATTGTCCGCATATAGTACCATATGACTGAAGTGTGTGAGCACTAAGCAGATGCCTTTACAAATTAAATTAGATTGGTGTGAGGGAGGAGATTCTATAGTGGGAAGACCCGGGTCGAGATCTCAGCGCCGTTTCAGCGCATTATTTTGTAAGAAATGAACTGAATGTGCTAAAATTATGTGAGAAATGATTTGAATGCACTGAAATGCGCTGAAATGAGCTCAAACGCGCTGATTTTTCAAATTTTTCAGCGCAAAGATGTTACATAATTTTGCGCTGAAATGCGCTGAAAATTTTTATATAAAACTGTATTCAAATTTCAGCGCATTTCAAAATTGCTTAGCGCATTTAAATGCTATTTGATACCGCTTCTTAAATTGCTATTCATTTAAACTGCTCTTACATTAGCGATTGACTTTTTCTAAAAATGCGCTGAAAAGCGCTGAAAATAGGTATGAAATGCGCTGAATTTTCAGCGGACTTCTTACAAAAATTCAGCGCATTTCTTCCTAAAATGTCTATAACTATGAAATCAATTTAAATAGGAAGAAATTCAGGAACGGCAAAATGGATAGAGTAAAGACTACGGCACCGTAGAGCGGGGGTTCGACTCACATTTCAGCGCTTTCTTGTAAAAGGTTTTTGCGCTGAATTTTTTGAAAAATAAGCGCTTTTCAGCGCATTTCTTACATAATTTTTCTGGGCCCCGGATCTGACTGAAGAAATTTTCTTGGTTTCTGCCACTCCCAAGTGCGTTGTGTTGAGCAATGAGCAGGTGTCATTAGAAACAAAATTAGAGTGGTGTGGGGGATGGAATTCTATAATGGGAGAAGACACAAAAGTTTGTCATTGATCCTGTAACCCTATTTTAAATGGAGGAACAAATAATTGGAATGACCCCCGAAACAATACCTGTTGTTCTTTTGCTCATTCTATGTGTAATCGCAATTTTTGAGATCTAATAATTTTGTTTGATCTACTGTTCCATCATTTTCAAAATTTTCGTTCTCCTATCCTTTCGATCAATTTTCCAGTCACATGACCATAACCTAACTGGCCGCTATTTTATGGAAAATGTATTGAACTATTATTGAAAATGTATATATATATATATATATATATATATATATATATATATGTGTGTGTGTGTGTGTGTGTGTGTGTGTGTGTGTGTGTGTATGAATGTATATATAAGAATTGAAATTAGTGGATGAAAACGAAAAACGAGAAGCAATTACCCTAATTAAAAATGTCAATTGAAATAGTATTTCTATTATCTTCTCCATTTTACCAATGAGCCTCAGGGAGTAGAGGCAGCGAGATAATTGTAAAAATTACAATTTCTACAAAAAGATTGATTTGGCCTATATTGTTTCAAAATCAAGCGTGAATTTCATATATCAGTCGACCTCGTTCATAAAAATCATGCACAAAAAATCTGGATCAATTTTAAATTGAAGTTCAAAAAGAAACCGTATCAGAATAGTCAGCTCGGAAAGAGAAAAAACAACAGCAACAACAAGGAGGAAGCAGATCTCAGTCAATAGATAAAAACGGAAAGACGAGAGTTGATTAAAGTAGAGCAAAGACAGACAAAGAAACGCAAAAAAAGGTAAATTCCTATTCATGATTTGAGGAAATTTGACAAGCTCCATTCAAAAGGAGCGATGTCTTTTAGAAACGCGAAAAGACTGCAGAGAAAAGTATTTTTTATGCATAAAATTAAAACGAATCTGGAAACAAAACCATCATACAACAAATACCGTTCACGTCGCCTCAGGTTTCCACGGTTTGAAGTCTTTGGTAATGACATAAATGAGATCTAGTCCTTAGATCTAGCGCATGTTAGGTCTAGCTAGACTTCAAAAATCCGACCGTGGTGTAAATTATCTGTTTTTGGCAATTGACTACTTGTGAAGGTATCTCGGGGTTGAGACACTTAAAAAAAGTATGCCACAGAGACAGTACAGGCTTTCCAAAGTAATATCAAACAACCTGAAAGAGATTGGGTTGTTGATTGTACAGAGCTCCTCTGCGCGTTCAAAGCCCTTTTCACCAATCAAGGAAGTCGTTTACACAGAAGGTTTAGTGAGACAAATTCTGCTTTCGCGGCAATTAATGTACGCATTTTAAGAAGTATATTCTAGCAATATTTAGAAGAAAGGTGTACATGTTCATATCTAGACAAATTCGATGCGATCATGAAAACAATCACATCTAGAGATGATTGTACCATAAAACTGACACCAAACAAAGTCACAAGGAAGAACGTTCCAAGGCATATATCCTTGACTACAAAAAAAAAACAGTTTTTCAAAACCAAAATTATTTTATGGTGATTTTCTACACATTGTTGAAGAAGTCATTTACTGACAAGCAATTTTACATTGCATCCATCCCAACATTGCATTCTCGCAAGTACTCTCTTATTAATGCAGATAAAGAAATTAACTAGCGTAATTTCAATCAAACCGAATTTCAACTACTACGAGGATGACATCTACAATTTTGGAGGCAAACATCTACAATTTTGGAGGCAAACATTTAGAATTTTGGAGGCAAGCAAGACAAGTTTAAGGTACATATAATCTCTAACACTTCGATAGAGTTCTTTGATCAAAACACATTATTTAGGTTTAAAAAATTTGATATCCAAATTTCTGGAGACTGCAGACCAGCATTAGGTGAAATTATTTTTCCGAATAAAATTGGGCGTATCACAAACACACATTGTGTACAAAATGTACACAATTTGGAACAAACTGATCAAAGATTTGCTACCAAAGCTTTCTTGGGAGATATGTCTGCCGAGATTGTGCCGGGAGACGTTTAATGTACGTTTACACCAATTTATTCAGTATAATTAGGTTAGTGACAAAAAAGGGCCTTTTTACGAGTCATTGATTCAAAATAACGATTGCAAAACGGTAGCGTCCGCGAGCTTCAACCAACAGACAGAATCGTTTTTTATTCAATTTTTGGACTAAAGAGAAACTTCTTTCCAATACGATTCCATCAAATTCTATAGAACGGCGTACCAAAAAAATCAATTGGTATCTTTTGCAGGGACTGAAAACGTCATATTGACGTAACAGTTCAAAAAGTTTGGCGGGTAAAACAATGAATTTGTACTGCACCAATCAAGCATCTTTGTTGCTTTATTTTTTGGACACTATGGACGAGGAGGAAGAGGCTTCGGTTGTTTAGCAAGTCGCATCGGACGAATTGCTAAAGCGCTTGCTCAAAAATTTTTTATGCAAGAAGCAAAACAAGTTGGAAAAGAACTTCCCTAGCAGAGTATACAGGGTTATTGGTTGTCGTCAGAAAAAAACCGCAAAACAGGCGCAAAAAAAACACCGTTTCAAATAGGGTCAAAAGCAAACAGGAGGCTTGTAGACGTTGAAAAGGAGATGAAACCGAGAGGATTGGAAACGATCAAAGCGATCCGGTTCAACAGATACAAAAAGTACTACTATGAGAAAAGTAGTCGTTTCAAAACGTGAACAGCCGAAAGGAAGTCGGTCGGATGTCTTTACCAAAGTGAGAGATGATCGGTAATATGTTACTAATAGAGCCAACAAATAGATTTTTTTTAATTTATTTGATGAATCAAGGCTTCTTGCAATATTTTAAGTTAACTTTCGCCAAAAAGTAGGGCCAATTTACAGTCTTGACAGACACATGCTTGAATTTGACGTTGCTAAAATATTTTTATTGAACCACAAAAAAATTTCCTAGAAATCAAATGTAAGATAGTTCAGGCTTCTGATGCCAACTCCAAAAACGACGCTGGTACTGCAACATACTTAACCAAATCAATTCTCCCTTACATTTGCAATAGTGTGTTACATTCGCTATTTTCCGACTGCACAATGTCTGCCAACAATCCCAGCAGCTGTTGTCAACAGATGAAAAGCACTCTTCATGGAAAGGTAGCAAGAGGTTTTGCGATATGCAATCAAAATCTTTTGTGTGTTGTAACACTGCAACTTTTTTGAACAATCACTAGATGATTTTGTTGAAATTTTTATTCACTAGACAATGCTGAAAAATCATGCAAATGCAAATTCAACATTAAAGAAGCAAGTTTATTTGTGAGAAAAAGGACATTAGGCGATGACGTGGCTAATGCAATTGAAGAATGTTTAATTTCAAGTCCCGCTTCCAATCCGTATAATGAGATTTAAACTGAAACCTTTTTTGCTTCCAAATGTTTGCAAATCTCGATGCAGGAGGATTTTTTTAGCAGGGAGCCAATTCGAAATCTTACTGTACGACTTAACACAGATGACGCATTCTTAAAAAGCAAACAACTCAATCCTTTCCACTGTCCTAAAATTCATCAGGAGCAGGTTTCGTTTACCAA
Source organism: Convolutriloba macropyga (assembly GCF_964194025.1). NCBI lineage: Eukaryota > Metazoa > Xenacoelomorpha > Acoela > Convolutidae > Convolutriloba > Convolutriloba macropyga. The sequence continues at coordinate 13,295,716 of NC_134479.1, read as the reverse complement.
AGCTAACCTCCTGTTGCTGAATGTCCAATATATGCAACTAATGAAAAACGCATATACTTCAATATAATGTTTGATTTTGATTTGTTACGAATCGACATGGGACTAATATGTCCGAGTACCCCAGCAATTTTATTAGGTTGTTAATTTTTACCAGCGCTCGGCAAGCAGCGCAAAAATTTCTTAGCACTGAACTTACAATGTTTTTAACTTTTATTGAATGTAAGTTTTTAGATCTCAATGTAAAATAGAAATTTTGTACTATTGGTGAGAAAGCGAGCACTATTTTAATCAATTTGGCTGGGAAAGTGTCGAAAAATTAATTTCTCAAATACTGATGGATGAAAAGGATATACATAGCCTGTTTCAGGCATGTAAACCTCCACCTCAAAAGAAATGAAACTGAAAAAAATGGAGACGAACTAAATGTTCTTGTTCAAAAGCTACGAAAAATACTTTTATGAGAAATGCTGTTGTTTCAAAACGTGTCAGCCGAATGGAAGTTGGTCAGATGTCTTTCCCAAAGTTAAAGATGATCGTAACATGTTACTATCAGAGACAACACATAGTTGTTTGGATTCATTTGAAAATCAGCGCTTCTTGCAACATTTGAAGATAACTTTTGCCAAAAAGGATAGGGCCAGTTTACATACCTAACAGACCCATGCTTGAATTTGACGTTGCCGATTCCCAATATGACGCTGGTGCTGCAACATACGTAACCAAAACAGGCCCCCTTACATCTGCAACAGTATTTTACATTTGCTATTTTCCGACAGCACAGTATCTGCCAACGGAATAAAATATCCAATGTCAATGGAAATTATGCTAAAAAGAGTCCTGTTGAAAATGATTTTTCTCAAAACAAAAATGCGAAAGCCTCTTTATTGGCTTGCAATGTATATTCATAGAAAAACTGTCCTGAGACAAATGCAGCAGCTATTGTTAAAAGATAAAAAAAACTTTAGGTAAATGATCTGCCAAAGGCACTTTTCATGGAAAAGTAGCGGTAGATTTTTGACAAGCAATCAACGTGTTTTGAGTAATGTAGCACTACTTTGTTTCGACGATCAATAGATGATTTTGTTAAAATTTGCAACAATGCTGCGAAATCCTACAAATTCAATATTATAGAAGCTTATTTGTTTGTGAAAAAAACACATTGATCGATGACGTGGTTTCTGCATTTGAAAAATCTTTATTTTCAGGTCTGGTTTCCTATCCGTATAATGAGATTATAACTGAAACATTTCTTGCTACCCTTTGTTTGCAATGCTGGTTACAGGAAATTATTTTCAGTAGGGAGTGAACTCGAAGCCTTTTTGTACGACATAACACAGATGACGCATTCTTAGGAAGCAAACAACTCAATCCTTTCAACTTTCGTAAACATCAGCCGGAGCAGTTTTGTGTATACCGAAACGAACTTGCTGTTGCTGACAATCCAATATATGCAACCAATAAAAACCGCTTAGACTTCGTTATAATGTCTGATTTAGATTTGTTGAGAATCGACGTGGCATTAATTTGTCCCAGTACCCCAGCGATTTCATTATTGTGTTTGATTTCAATAGCACTCGGCAGGCGCCGAGAGATTTTCTTAACCTTGAAATTACCAACTTTTTATTTTCTTTTGAAAGTAAGTTGTTGGTTCTCTTACAATATATATGCACAATATGCTCAGGTGGATCATTAACCAGCTGATTAGCTCAACCTATTTTCCATGAAATAGCGATCAGTTAGGTTATGGACGTGTCACCGGAAAAAAGATCAAAAGGACAGAATGTAAGTTTTTAGATCTCTTACAATGTAAAATAGAATTTTTGTACTATTGGTGAGAAAGCGAGCACTATTTTCATCAACTCGGCAGTCTGGTTAAAGCATGTACACCTCTGAAGTGCTTATTTGGTGGTGTCTTCGCAGCTGATAATTTCCCCTTGAAATAAAAGCAGAACAGATTCATTATTGTGGATGTATTCACGTCAGAGTGTATTGGAAAACATTGAAGACTTTATGTCGGAAGAACGGCAATTGCGTTTTTGCTGATCCGCTTGGGCAAAAAAATATCATACAAACTTTTGTAGAACAGACTGACCTCTGCTGTTCTTGATGCTCAAAATGTGTATGATTTGCTGAGAAGTCATCCAACACAAACACAAAACTCTATTTTGTGTGTCTTTTTTTGGCAGTTATGTTGCGTATTAAATTAATAACAAAACGAATATAGTAAACATGAGTGATGCTGCTTTGACCCGATGTACGCTTCAAATGAAATGAAACTCTATTACAACAAAATTTCTACTAACCTGAATAAAGTTTTTTATCTGAACTCTAAATTTCTTCAAACACTCTGTGTACAAACAAAACATCAGAATCAACAATCTTGAAATAACAAGTTCCTAGAGAAAAGGCTAACAAAAACCACACCCATATTATATTTTCTCAATTAATTCTAGAGTTGCGAAGAACCAAAAGTAAAAACTTGTTTTCATTGAGGCGCGCTGGCCATTTTTCAGCCCAATAGATCCACCAAACGTCTAACTGAGCACAACTTCTGACTTGTTATGATGTTTGAGTAACCACCAGCATTTTTTCAGGAAGACAGCCATCCGATTGTCGATTTACTGCGCTTCTGTCTATCCTTTTGACTAAAACCTCCTGTTTCGCGGAAGCAAGGTCCTTGGCTTTAAAGAAAATCGAGAAAAACGAGAAAAAAATTCACAGAAAAATCAAAAGAAAAGCAAAAGTACAATTTTTCGTACATAAAACTTGAGATTTTGAGCAAAATTCAGAACCACTTTCTGCAAGACCGGGACTATAAAAAAATATCATCTTTTGATTTTTAAAATTTCTTTATATGCCCGGGTAGAGGTGGCCAGACCGAATTGAGCTCTGATCAGACCATTCTCGAGAGCACACATGCTCGGTGCATTCGAATTACATGGTCTGGAAAAGACTTCGAACGCACTTTTGTCTGGACAGTGGTCTGGAACTTGCCTGATCAGAGGTCACTTTGGTCTGGGACGGTCTGATCAGAGGTCACTTTGGTCTGGGACGGTCTGATCAGAGGCATTTTCAAACGCACACTAGTCTGACCAGAGACCACGTCGACGAATGTTTTTCAAGCTTCTTTGTTTTTTTACTGACATTTGTTGTCTCTGGTTAGAGTCAACAATAAAACAGCATTCTGATCTGAACTCCTTCTGAAAATCTGATGAGTTTCATCAGAACCAAGGGGTCCAGCTGATAGCAACTGCCGATCCCCTCAAGAAAAAATTTTGAATCAAAGTAGATCAAGACGTTTTTATGCAAATCTATCTAAGTTCTTTTATTCAGTTAAAAGCATAAATAAATGGCATACTCAATACATTTTTTGAGCAATTTTTCTGGTTTTATTTTCATTAGCAATAATTGGTTTTTCTTTAGTTGATAATAAGAGTGATAACATCAATTTTCAAGAAATGCATATTTTGTAACGATATTGAGAGATTTGTTCAAGATCAAAATCATTCTCTGATCAGACCATTTTGAACGCACTTCAGTCTGATCAGAGGCGGATTTGAGCGTACACTAGTCTGATCAAGGCATGGCCTTCGAAAGCACAATATTCTGATCAGAAGAGGTTTTTGAGCGCACTTAAATCGCACACGGAGCTTCGAGCGCACGATAGTCTAATCAGATGACACTTCAGTCCGAGTCGGTCTGATCAGAGGTCGCTTTTGTCTGGGACGGTCTGATCAGAAGCCATTTTAGACTGGACCTCAACCTGGGTGGGCTTTTCTCGTACTAGCATCTTGAAATGCGATCTCAACAGTGCAAACTTTATCTGTTGAAATCTTCCAATGTAGCTTACACTCTCCTTTCAAAATTTTTAATGAAATCGAGACTTAATTATATAAACTAATTTGCTCAATTGACTCATTAACCAGCTGATTAGTTCAAAACATTTTCCATAAAATACCGGCCAGCTAAAGTCATGTGAACAAAAAATAGATCGAAAAGACCGGAGAACAAATGTTTTGAAATGGGACAGTAAATCGAATAAAATTGTTTGATCTTTAAAGTTTTCAGTTAGATATAGAGTCACCGCATTTGGTCAATGTCTTAGCGGTCCAAGGCATTTGATAAGAAACTATCACGATCGAAGAAATTGTCAAAATGTAGTACCATATGACTGAAGGGATCTTTTCGGTTTCTGCCCTCTCCCGAGTGTGTTGTGTTGGGCACTGAGCACATGCCATTACATAGTAAATTAGAGTGGTGTGGAGAGGCGATTCTATAGCGGAAGGCCCAAAAAGTTTTTAATTGCTCATGTAATCTTATTTGAAAAGAGTGAACACATGATTGGAATAACGCCCTAAAATATACATGTTGCTCGTTCGCTAAAAACTTTTCAAAAACCATTTCAAACGAGATCAGATTCAAAAAAGGTTATTAGTTAAATAACATCAGGTACACCCTATACTTTTGGGTATCGAAATTAAGATCAGAAATTCTGAACAAACTTCTAGTCTTATCGGGAACGGACATTGCTCATTGGAACGCCCATGAAACAGGCCTTAAACTATAAATATATATATATATATATATATATATATATATATATATATATACATATATATATATATATATATATATATATATATATATATATATATGCACAATATGCTCAAGTGGATCATTAACCAGCTGATTAGTTCGATATATTTTCCATGAAAGAGCGATCATTTAGGTTATGGTTGTGTGACCCGAAAATAGATCAAAAGGACAGGAAAACGAAAATCTTGAAAATGAGACGGTAAATCGAACCAAATACTTGACCTTTAAAATTTTCAATTACTCATAGAATTACCGCAATTGGCCATGCTTCGAGTAACATGTCAATGCCTTAGCGGTCCATGATATTTGACAAGTAATTATCACGGTCAAAGAAGTTGTCAAATGTAGTACCATATGACTGAAGGGATCTTTTCGGTTTTTGCCCCCTCCCGAGTGTGTTGTGTTGGGCACTGAGCACATACCATTACATAGCAAATTAGATTGGTGTGAAGAGGCAATTCTATAGCGGAAGGCCAAAAAGTATTTATAAATATATATATATATATATATATATATATATATATATATAAACAATATGCTCAAGTGGATCATTAACCAGCTGATTAGTTCGATATATTTTCCATGAAATAGCGATCAGTTAGGTTATGGTCGTGTGACCGGAAAATAGATCAAAAGGACAGAATGTAAGTTTTTAGATCTCTTACAATGTAAAATAGAATTTTCGTACTATTGGTGAGAAAGCGAGCACTTTTTTCATCAACTCGGCAGTCTGGTTAAAGCATGTAAACCTCTGAAGTGCTTATTTGGTGGTGTCTTTGCAGCTGATAATTTCCCATTGAAATAATAGCAGAACAGATTCATTATTTTGGATGTATTTCCGTCAGAGTGTATTGGAACAAATTGGAGACTTTATGTCGGAAGAACGGCAATTGCGTTTTTGGTTGTCGGGTTGGGCAAAAAAATAATATCATACAATTTTTCGTACAACAGACTGGCCTCTGCTGTTCTTGATGCTCAAAATGTGTATGGTTTGCTGAAAAATCAACCAATACAAACAAAGAACTCTATTTTGTGTGGCTTATTTTGGCAGTTATGTTGCGGATTAAATTTATTACAAAACGAATATAATAAACTTAAGTGATGTTGCTTTGATTCGATTTGCTCTTCAAATGACATGAAACTCTATTACTACAAAACTTCTACTAATTTAAATAAAGTTTTTATCTAAACTTATAAACTTAATATTCTCTTCAAACACTATGTGTATAAACAAAACAACAGGATCAACAACCAAATTACCATATCCACTGAAAAATATGGCCAATATCTGACAAAAAGCACCTGAGTGTGGCCCAGACAAGATGTCTTGAAATTTTATAAGATTACGCTGTTTCATAGAGCGTAAGAAGTTTCTCCATCTTGTCTTGAAACTCTTACGCTCTATGAAACAGATGATTATGAAAAGCTTGAAATGTTTCTAACAAAATAAGGCATAACCTCGTTGGGCTCTTTTTACAGCTTCAAGGGGCATAGAGCTGAAGCTACTCTTTCCTGCACGCAAAATAGTCTCGCACTCAAAATAGACTCAAAATAGACCAAATCGTGTCTAACTAAACGGCTCCCGAAAACACGGGAGTTAAACTGCGACTATAACGGTTGTAATATACAGAATCTGATTCAGTGACATAAACAAAGTGCATCCAACCAATAACAAAGGAATAAAGTGTGCATGATCTATTGATAAAAGAAAGAGTCTTCTCAGTCTGTGATTGGTGGAGAATTTTGGAGAACACACATTCCGTGTTTTCTTCTGCTGCTAAATATTCGCAACTCTTTACTTTCTTTAATTTCTCAAAGAATGCTCGTCTTTAAAGGTTTAGAATATTTCCGTTAGCATAAATTGTTTAAGCATATCATTTTTCGTACCGGTGTCATGATTTTTTCATTGAGTTCATCAGAAATGACCAATTTGACAGGAATGAACACGTGAATACGTTGCGGTTGCTTTTCATTTCTTTTCTCATTCATCATCGCATCTCGAACATCATAAATTGAAAAATCCCCCGAGGGCATTGTTCTCACAGTTTCACTGAAAGTTCATAGTCCGTTCCTTCAAGGGTCCCAGTGTGGTACCCAGGTTTTGGTCCAGACCGAAATTGAGCTATGATCAGAGCAAATCGAGCGCACACCCCTGTGTTCCCAGACCGAAATTATAGGGTCTGGAAAGCGGTTCGAGCGCACAATAGTCTGGACCATGGTCTGATTTCGGTCTGATCAGAGGTCAATTCGGTCTGCAAGGTCTGATCACAGTCTTTATAGTCTGAATCATGGCCTGGGTTCAGTCTGATCAGAGGTCAATTCGGTCTGAAAGGTCTGCTTTCGAGTGCACTATTTTTTTAAATTTTTTTGTTTTTTATTGAGGGATGTTGGCTCTGCCAAGAGGCAACAAAAAAGCAGCTCTCCGATCAGAGACTGATCTAAAAGTCGGATGACTCTGATCAGAAACAAGGAGTCCAGCTGATAGCAAATGCCGGTCCCCTCAAGAGGAAATTTTGACTCAGTGAAGACCACGATGTTTCTTGTGGAAAGCTGTCTAAGTTCATCCATTGAGTCAGAAAAAAGAACTAAGGGGTATGGTAAATAAAATTTTTTTCTCAACAGTTAGGTTTCGTTTTCATTAGCAATATTTTCAGAATTGGCTTTTCCTTAAATGATTTTAATACTGCAAACACCAGTTTTTATGAAATGAATATATTATAGCAAAATTAAGAGATTTGTTCATAATTAAAATCTTTCTCTGATCAGACTATTTTGAGCGCACTTGAGTCTGACCATAGTCTGATTAAGGTCTGGGCAATGGTCTGAAAATGAGTCTGGACCATGGTCTGAAGATGGTCTGATCATACTCTGTTTATAGTCTGGACAATGGTCTGAATTTGGGTCTGATCATAAGCGCACTATAGTCTGGACAGTGGTCTGGGTTCGGTCTGATCCGAGGACATTTTGGTCTGGAAAGTCTGATCAGAGATCATTTTGGTCTGGAAGGTCTGATCAGAGGTAACTTTGGTCTGGAAAGTCTGATCAGAGGTATTTCAGTCTGCGTAGTCTGATCATAGCTCAATTTGGGTCTGGACCTAAACCTGGGTAGGTAGCTTCGGATCTCTTGTCTTCTATCTGACTGTGGTTGACTGTTGCTGATGATAATTCACTGACTTGATTGTTGGCCGCTCTTATAAGCCGAGCTCTAATCCACATAAAATTTAAGCCGATTATTCATTAGAAATTTGCTATGCCTATACTTGAAGCCTATACTTGAGTCTCTATAGTAAAAGCTGCAGATTGCAATTGAAGAAAACCAGCGAGGTTTAGGTGCGCGAACCTAGACCGCACTGATCAGACCATTTCCCAGACTTTGCACTCTGATCAGTGCGACCCAAGAGATGGTGCGACCATAGTGCGACCCAAAAGACTTCTGATCAGACCGTAGTGCGACAATCAAACCGTAGTGCGACCATTGTCCAGACCATCGTGCGACTCAAGCGTTTCCCAGACGATGAATTTTGGGTCGCGCCACGCCACCGGTGCGCGACCCAAATGGTGTGATCAGAGCGGTCTAGGGTCGCGCACCTAAACCTGGGCAGTTTGATTTTATGTTATAGGGAGCACCATTCGGGCGCTGTTTACTTTCTATGCGCGGATGCTCCCTTCACTTATGGATATTCTGGGTGGATTGTGTTCGCTGCAAGCCAATTATCCATGATTGTCTACTCTGTCATTCCTGCTATTGTTTCTGTTTACTACTATTGGCAAATTAGCACTGCTCTGTTCAGTCGAAAGAAGAAAGTTGGAAGGAATATAAACTTGATCACAGCTTTTGGCGCTAGTTCGGCTATCTGGATTGCGACGCTGATATTAAAAGCTGTTTATAACTTCTATGATATCTACGTATTCATGATCGTACCGTTTGGCCAGCAACACAAGCATTTCATCCTTATAAAAGAATTCCAATCTCGAGTTTTGAGTTCTTGTCCTGTTTTTACATCCATTCTCAGTCCTTTTGTCCTCATAATTGTGTTGCAAAACTACCGCAAACCGGCCGCAAAATTTTTCAATTTTTTCAAAAAAGGAAACGCTGAATTAGGCAGAGCTGTCGGTGACCCAGTTTGAGATGACGGGAAAAACGCAGACAACTTTTGGAGTATGAATGTTTTTGTTCTCAAAAATTTGTGTAAAAAAATAACGCCAATTTTGAGACTATTTCGACTGACCTTTTCCGGAAACAATAATTTTCACTGTTTCCTTAAGATCATATAAGGCGGACCCTATTTGGGCTCCTTTCACAGTCTTAAGGATAATAGAACCTTTTGCGCGCGAAGTGGCTGAAAATAAATGATGATTTTTCGAAAATGATGATTTTTCGAAAAGAAATGATGATTTTTCGAAAATGATGATTTTTCAAAGAAATGATGATTCTGCTTACTGAGACTTGAACCATGTTCTCCGGTGCCGTAGCCATCCACTGTGCCATTGATTTCTGAAATTCTTCTCATCCAATTTGATTTGATACCAAAAAGCGGTTTAGGAAGAAATGCGCTTTAATTGTGTAAAAAATGCGAAGAAAGGGCAGCGCATTTCTTACATATTTTCATCGCATTTCAGCGCTTTTCAGCGCAATTTTTTTACAAAAAGTTAATCATTAAAATAAGAGCAATTTAAATGATCGAAATTCAGGAATCGGTGTCAAAAAGCGTTTAAATCCACTAAATAAATTTAATAAATGCGCTGAAATTTTATATTGTAATTTTATGTAAAGTTTTTGCGCTGAAACATTTGAAAAATCACTGCATTTCTGCTAATTTCAGCGCATTTCAGCCGATTCAACTCATTTCTTCCATAATTTTAGCACATTTAGCGCATTTCTGACAAAATAAAGCGCTGAACCGGCGCTGACACGTTGACCCGAATTTATTACTGAATAGAATGCACTATCAAAGAGAATGGAGTCATCTCAGCCCGTGATTGTTATAGAATACTCATTCTCGATTTTCATCTAATGCACATAATTCAAAATCTGCTGTATCAAAAGTAAACAATGCATTGCATTTTCAACAGCAAAATTTAAAAATTCAGTAAAAAGCAGTGAGATTATTTTTTTAAACGCAAAGATCCACCCGTCCTTCAGTGGTGAATTTTGGTGTGAAATGTGGTGAGTATAGATAGCAGTGATCCATTTTTTGGACACTTTCACGGCATTGCCACATAATTCATACAAAACATTTTCCACGAAGCTTACATTTTCAGATTCATTTTGATCCCTCGAAATGGGAAACTTGAACAAACCTTTTGGGGGTTGTAGTCTACCAAGTGTCAATTTAGGTCATTGTTTTAGGATACCGTGAAGTTGGAGATTTTTTGTACATCATTCAACTTGGTAAGAAAAAACCCTTTGCTATTTCTTGCAATCAAAGTAAATCGCTGACAGGGCAATGTCGCCCAATTGTACACTGACATTTTATCTGCAATAGGCTAAATCGGCGACGTACGGTCAAATCCCAGTAAAAAAATGGTGGAATCTTAGGATTAAAAAAGTTCACTTCATAAAAAGAACTTCAATTTTTACGCTTAATGAACAATCAAAAACTACGATATTTGTTTAAGATTTTCAATAGCTTTTCTCGATTGGTCTGAAAAAAACGTGTTGAAATTGATGTTCCAAAGGCAAAATTTGACCCTCCATTCTTGACAAGATGATAGAAAAATAACTACCTAGTTTTCAAGTATAGAACAAATGATAACTTTTGAGGAAGAAATCTATAGAAAAGAAATTATCGAGAAAATTGCGTTTTTCTACCATAAAAACTGATCAGTTCTTTTCTTAAAAAAATTACAGGCGTCTTAAACTTGTAGCTATCTACTAATGACTTAGTTAAGGGTAGCTCATATGCAATATTGGCGCTGGTGATGAAAAGGATCGAAGTGTTTTAAACTGAGTTGCTTGCCGCTTAAACTTTTGTATGTATAATCCCGGGTTTCTCATCATACAAAATTCTTAGTAGTCATACATGCTTTCTGGGTAATCATACAATGATCATGTATGATTTCTTAGAAGTCATACAAGGATCGTACTAGGAAGTATGTTATGACTTGTATGACATCACATATGATCCTTGTATGACTACTAAGAAGTGGCGACCAGGGATATTCAGTTGATTGTAATGTGAAAAAGTAGCAACCCTGTTTTTACCAATTTGTTAGTTCCATTTTATAAAATATATATCTCTAAAAAAAGAAGCTTCATATGTTTTCAATGGTGGTTTGGGTTTTTCATGTTTACTGAATTCGCTGAAGCATGCTAATTTTCAACGAAAAAATTAGCATTTTTGAAATCTACAATCACTTGAAATTAGATGAAATTAGAAAGCTATTTGATATTGATAAAAATGTTAATATTTTTTTGATAAATTGAAAACACGGGTAGAGAAGTTTTTTGAAAAGTATGTACGAAATGAACTCAAGTCCGCGGAACATTCGAAAAAAATTCACCTCGACTATAAACTGTTCTCTCGTTTCCTGAGTCATGCATACTGGAGTACTGTTTGTTAGTCACCACCCAAACCACTGTGCCATTGAACTTTTTTCATTGAACTTTACTTCAGATTAAGAAACGGCTTCGTAGGAAACGCGCTGAAAAGTGCTGAAAGTCGTTGAAATAAATTAAGAAATATACTGAAATCTTGCAGGGTGTTTTTTACATAATTTCCGCTGCTTTTCAGTGAATTAATTGCAATAAACGTTCTCACGAATTACATTCTAAGATTTTCAAGGCAAAAATCTTATTTAATCATTCACTGAAATACGCTAAATTTGTAGAAACAATTGTACTGATACAAACCCGTACAACAAGCACACACAAACACCAAAACATACAAAACCACATACACACACAAACACACCCACAATATCGTACACACAAGAATATAAAAAAATATACGCAAACACTCGTTGAATATTCGTATATATTGAGCTGAAATCTTTCAATTGCGCTGAAAAACAGCCTCGAACTTCTTGAGAAATTTTTTGAGAAAAAAGACAAGCGGTAAAAATCCGAACGCAAAAGAAATAGATGGACCATCTGATATTCTCAAGGCTATTTTTTTTGGAAGAATTGCGCTGGAGGTCGATGAATTTTGTAGAAGGATGCGCTAAAAATCTTAAGAAATTCGTTGAAAATGTGCCAAGGTTAAAAGTTTAATCGATTTCTCACATTTTGAGCATATTTAAGCACATTCAGTGCATTTTTAAAAATGCTCTAACGCGGGGCTGTTATTTTGGCGCTGGTCCATTTGCTTTTGCAGATAAATTTAGCTAGTGTCGCTTCATAAAAGTTTGCGGTTTCTAATTTTTAAGAAAAAAAATTTAATGTTACAGAATGGGTTTTTTCTTATTAAAATACTAAATTTGTTTGATTTTGGTTAGTGAAACCCTGTTTCAGAAACTTCAACTGCCACGATTCTGCAGTAAAAACAGTGGTACATATGCTTTTGAAAAATTTAACGGCAGTGTCCGCAGTTCAACATTCCTACATTTTTATTCATCTCCTTTTACTCAACCCTTTACATTTTAATAGTGTTTTTATTTTAAAAAAGGTCATGAAAGCATTCAAAAATTGAAAAGTTGCTAAACTTAGTGAAAGAAGAAATTCCACAGGTTTTTCAATTGGTTCTCCCCCTGATTTTCCCCTCTCTTTTTGTCTTCTTTGCTCATGTCGTCTTGATGCTGATTTTCCTTGAGTTAATAAATTATTTCAATTAACGTATTTTTGAAAAAATAGAATCGTTTTATTGGGCAAATAATTGTGAATTATGCACACCGCAAACTGTAATAACATAATAACAAAACGATCATCCAGGTGCTGCAAATTTTACCAGAAGTGGTAATCCTTTCCCAAAACCTTTTGAAGGCCACTTTGACCATTTCTTAAGACTAGTTTTTAAAGAGAAACTTCTGACCAGCATAACTTTTTCCTCTTCGACTGCTTTTTGCTTTTTTTCTTCAATTAACACGTACTTTTTAACTATAGGCTTCAATGAAAGAAACACACTTGTTACTAAAATGTTAGCTGATAAATTGAGTACCATTGCTAAACTTTAAACTAAGCATTACCAGGCACTACAATTGACCAAACCCATGTGAGAAATGTGCGCAATGAATGCCACATTGACCAAAAGTGAACCTTATAAATCTAAACATATTTGTTTGCAAAATGGTATAGGCGTGCCCATCTTGCGCATTTGTTGACTCCTTGGACTCTTGATGACAGAAATGCATGTTCAGTTAAAGCAAATTTGGAAAAGCAAAAGCAGTATGAAGAACAAAAAAGTACTCTAATACATGTGGTCGGGAAGGGCTTGATTTTTCATGCAATATTAAGGCCAGATTAAGACATATATGAACCTAAATGACCAGCTACGATTTTGGCCAGCTAAAAGTTAACAATTATTATCTAGACTTCTATCCGCCAATGCTACATTAAGGGGGGGGGGTTAGTTTAAATTTTATTATGCTATTTCGTTTTGACACTGAGGTTACTGACTGAAGTTAAATACCGTTTCTTCGATGTTTTCGATTTTGATGACTTGATTCCCTCTTTTTCATTCTTTTGAGTATATATGCAACAATTTTAAGGCTCGAATATCTCATCCAAAGCGTTAGGATAAACAAGGAAGAGGATTTTTTTCTTATCTTTCTTCGGCTTCTATTGATAGGAGGGTGGGTCACCGTTGCTGATAGTGATTTGTGGAAAACCCAAACTGACTCAGTGTCCCTCTGAGTGACCTTTGCGAAAAGCGACTGTGTTATTGTTGGTGATAGATCCCTCCACAGAATTTATACTAGTTCAATGTCCAACGAAGTGGAATTGGCAATCATAGGCTGCATCAGTGTTTGAAATAGGGCTCTGTGAAGCTCTCATTTGGGTTCAGTGTCTGTGGGAGTAACTAGGGTGACTAGAAGTTTATTTTGTGTTGGTGACAAGGTTGACTACTAATAGTGGTTAACCATAAAAGTTGTGGTCTGTCGTTCGGACCGACTGGTTCCTTGTGCAACCGGTTGGCTTGGGCAGGAAATGGCTGTTTCACGATCACCGACAGTAGTCGTCCTATGGGTCATAACTACTGGATAATTGACAATTTGGGAAATTTTTGCCAACAGTGAGTTCGTCAGTTGCCCACATAATGACATCATCAGTATATAGAGATTGAAAAACTCTAAAAAAATGTTTGGGATTCATATAGTTGATTATCAGGCTTTTTCAGACTACTAATTAACGATTTATTGTGGGTACTCCATAAGCCAATTGACTTTGGCTGCGCAAACAGAGGAATGACTTTGGGTGCTCAATTATCGAATTAAGTTGGGGTGCTCAATTACTCAATTGACTTTAGTCTTCATTTAGCCGAACAATTTTGGGAGTTCAATGAGCGGAAAATTATGGGAAGGGGCTCATCGGGGAGTTTGAATGCTGGCCCAAAGTAAGAAACTAAACACTTTTACATATATTTGGACGAAAAATTGCCGAAACGACGTCAATAATGTGCACATTATTGACGTCGTTATCTCAGAATAAATCTCAGAATTTATTCTGAAATTTACCATGAAATGGCGAATAAGTGCCCTGATCAGAGCTCTGCGCATAGAAAAAAACAGAATGAATTTTTTATGATTCAGTACTGATTTTTAATGACACTACGGTCCGGGTGAGCACAGCAATGAGACAACCGAGGAGTCAAAATTTTGCCAAAAAACATTAAGCTAAGAATCAAAAGCAAATTCAATCTTGTCGAAGGAGAAGAGAGCACGAAATTGCAAAACACCACAGCGAGAACAAATAACAGAAGGACTGAACAGCTCAATTGCCAACAACAATTTGCCTGCAACTCTTGAATCAATTCACTGAACCTTCTGTGTCAGCGCCTCAGTCGTCGAAGTTGCAATTAACAGCCACCAAACTGAGCACCATTTCCAATCAAAAAGAACACCAAACTACAAAAATTAACATCCCATTGGGTCAAACTTTCCGTCTGTTATCCATGATCTTCAGACAATACCCTGTCTAGAACATCTGAAGTAATTTTCAATCCACGGCTAGTCATCTTCTGTTCATTATAGTTTAATGGCATAATCTTCATTCTGGCAAACTGCAATCTAAAAATTTATTGTGTGAATTCAACAAAAAGTTGTGTATTTCTACCCAATTTCTCGCGCAAAAAGAATCACACGATAAAAGGTCGATTTACACAAGAAATCATGCAAATTTACACGATTCTCTCGGGGTTAACCTCAGGATTTCTCAAAATTTATCTAAAAACACGAGGAAAAATTGGCTGAAACCGCACGAAAAAATGCTTGAACGTTACATGATTTATCAAGTGAATCACACGATAAATCCTGAGGTTAAGCCCCAGACAATCGTGTAAATCTACAAAATTTCTCGTGTGAATCGGCTTTTTATCGTGTAATTCTTTTTACGCGAGAAATCGTGTAAAAATACTCGATTTTTAAGCAAACTTCACATGATTTCTCATGTAATATTTTTTCAATTCAGCAACCGAAAACTGATTTACAAATCACTAGAAATGAGAGACAGTGGTTCACTTTAAATACAACTTAGGGCTTCAGTTATAGAACAGGAAGTAGAAACAATTAATGGCACAAACGACTCGAATTGGTCAAAATTATGGCCCAACTCCAAAACCGTCAAAATACTAAAAAACTCTTCTCCGCCTTTGGCAGGTAAGAAGCAAAATAATGAAAACATTTTTTGAGAGAAAAGTTTTGGTTGCCCACTTCACCCAATTTTTTTTGTATTATTTTTGTTCAAAGCACCAAAAAAGAAAATAAAAGAACCTCGGAAAGTTAGTCTAGATCTTGAATTACAATTAGGCAGTTGTCACAAACCTTAGAATTTGAAATGATAGAGGGGCAACTTTAGGCCTCCTGTTCCTGAATGTCTAGTGAAGTTTGAGGGATTTTGCGCAAACTACAAATATTGTCCAAAACGTTTCTTGTAACCATGTTGGCCGGCAATGAGAAACTTGGGGTTCAAAACTATTGAATTTAATTTTTGTTCGTTTTTCAACCCATGTTTTCATAATACACGAAAAATTGTTAACACACACAAGCTTTTACTGCGCAACTCAATGCAGCAAGTTTCGCATTTTGAGTCGGCGACACCTAATTCAACAAAAACCGGCTCGCCACCCCCTCTATTCAACCGTTTTATTCGTCGGCGCATGTTGGTCCCCCATTTGAGATAATATAAATTCAAACCACTAGCTGATATTATAATTGAGAGCTTCACTTTAAATTGTGCTTAAGAGAAAAATGGTAAACGTTGGTTTTGATGTTATCAGTACACCCTAACTGCAAGAGACCTATCCGTGCTTGCGAGTATTGGCACCTACTCGAATGATGAAGTGCTTTTAAGCTAGGGCGTCTACAAGCAATCATCCCAATTGAATGCTTTGGAAGTTATTCACGTTGTGTTCCCTCTTTAAGCAGGAAGGGTTTTAATAGGTCCTCTGTTCCTGGTCCTCTACTAATTATATTTTCTTATGCTTGCTGAAAAGGAAACAGAAATATCCGAAAAACTTACGTCATAAAACGGCATGGACATATACGGAACCGTGTTAAAAATTGAGATCAGTTCATCTCCCAACTTAAAACACACAATTCTTTCATTCTGTACAGTTGCTTCTTGACCTTCATTTTTTAAACGTTTGAAGCACTTTTTTATGCATTGCTAGTTTTATACGTTAGCAAAATAGTTCTTTTTAAGCAACAGATTCTGTGACAAAAATCTAAATGTAAATATCAACAATTGTAAATTATTCCTGTAAATATCCTCCTATAATATATACCAATCATGATGATGACTGCAGAAAAGTTTAATAGTTATTCAAAAGCGGATCTTTGTAAAATTTATTGCGATCTTTATCAAAAATTAGAATAGAAGGACAGTCTCATCGCCGAGCATGTGGTAACATGAGTGAATTCCTTAAAAAATCGGCACAGGTAACAATTACTTCAGCTATAATAACACCAACGATTAACACGAGTGCAAAAAATGACGTTTTTATTCGAAAGTTTGAAACATTAAAGATCGAGGAGAAAACAGAACATTTTTTAATTGGTAATAGTATCATCAAACACCTGGCAAGAGATCGGATATTTCCTCAAGAACGCAGTATACATGCTTACCCAGGCTCGACGACAAAAGAAAAACTGCAATTATTACAGGGTTCAGATCAAATAAAGATGAAAACAGTCATTTTACAGGATGGGACCAATGCTATTCTAAAACAAAAAAGTGATCAATTAGAAACATTATTCTCAGATTACAAAGATCTTGTCTCTGCAATAAAGAAAAGTTCAGCCCAGAAACATTGGTATTGATGGAAGAGCCTCCCTTAAAAAATTGCCGAAAAACGAACAGACAAACAGTAAAATTTACGAATTCAATGAAAAACTGCGAGAGTATATTACACAAGAAAACACTGAAAAACTCAAAATACTTCCTGTCTGCAACATGTTGTGTCAATTGGCAAATTACAACGCTCTCTTCTACGAGGATATACATTTTAACTTTCAGCAGGGATTTCCGTTCATTAAAAATGCAGTCTTATGTTATTTTTTTTAACTTCTTGTAATCTTGTTCGCTAACAACCTTTGCATTATTCTCAAAGTGCATACGTGAGTAGGGCTAACACTTACAAACCATGGAGGCAAACGTATCGTTATACAAATGGATTTTAGCTGCAGTTTCTGTTGTTTTTAAGCTATTTTGCAATGTGTAACGATTTATAATCAGATAAAGCCAAAATTGACAGGTATTCGACGCAAAGTTATACTATGTGTACTACTCATATCCTCCGATAGTATTTCAGAATTTTTTTACGGCTTTCTTTATGCATCTTGAATACCTTTATTCAAAGGAAGCCGTAACAGCAAACAATGTGCTTTAACATCCAAATTCAACCTTTTCTTTTTCTTGGTTGTTATATGGTACGTTGTACTAAAAAGTGGTGATATCGAAATAAACTCTGAACCAGCTTTGCCATATGCACATACGATGCAAAAGTTAAAATTATTTGACTCCAGAATAAAAATTCTACATCAAAACGCCAGAAGTTTAGCAGGACAACATCTGCTGTTGGAAGAACTCATTCGGGACATTGGTTGCAACTGGACATATGCATTTTGTGAAACATGGTTATCACCAAACCATCCGGAAGAATTTTGGCATGAAGATAAGCAAAACCTTGACTGTTTTCGAAAAGATCGCATCCAAACAACAAAAACAAAAGGTGGTAGTATTATCATGTACTTTCCAAAATTATTAAAACCTCGTCTCCGCGATGATCTCAACTGCTTTCCGGATACAAATTTTGAAAGTTTATGGGTTGAATTGGGCATACAAAAAAAATGCGTTTTGAATTTATCATACTGTCCCGGAAAAGAACTTGTAAAAATGTTTTGGAAAAATTGGTCCTGGGAATTGATCTTGCAATGGCTGAAGGAAAATTTGTTATACTTGCTGGAGACTACAACCTAAACTACTTTGCAAAGCGCGACAGAAGTCGGCTACAATCTGTAAACTCTCCATATGATCTTAAACCAACGAATAATGATACAGCTACAAGAATGACTAACTCTTCTTCAACACTTATCGATTATATCATAACAGACGATTACGAAACAGGCATAGTAGCGGATACGATTTTGAAAACTGATCATTTTGCAACAATCACAGTTCTGAAATCTGTGATGCTGAAATCAAAATGAACAAAGAAAAAATGTTTCGACAAAAACAACTATTCAGCCACAGCATTCCAAAATTTTATCGAAAATTCAGACTCGAGACACTTTTACGGTGCAGTGACGGGAGATATGATGTTATTATAATTTCAAAGAATTATTGAAAGAGCATTAGCACTATTTGCTCCAATTAAAGCCTGTTATATTAGAACAGATAAACCAAAATTTTTCCTTCAAGAAAAATCGCTATGTGAGGAAACAAAAAGACAATTTTCAAGAATTAGCGATGATGAAACTAACAACAATTTAATTCGTTAAAAAGAAAAACAACTTCTTGCAAGTTTTATGGAGTTAAACAGTGAAAAAGCCAGATGGAAAATCATTCAAGATCTTCGTAATAAAGAAAAGATTCAATCAAGAATTCAATCTTTTTTAAACAGTTTTGGTGATAAGATAACAAAGCCCATGAATATTGCAAATCTTCTAAATTGCAGATTTTCCACTCTAGGAGAGTTCATTGGCTTGCAACAAACAAACGACATTCCTCCTAAAACTGCTCTGAGAAAGTGTTTAAAGCTCCGATATATAACAACCAAGGAAACAAATGTGCTCACAGATTCATTGAATACAAGTAAACCAGTCGGTCCTTCAAAAATACAAGCGTGGGCAATTAAAGATGCTAAAGCAGCGCTAGGGGAACCACTATGTTATCTCATTAATCAGTTCATTACAGAAGGAAAATTTCCAGAAGATCTTAAAAAAGCTTGAGTAACTCCACTCTTCAAAAAAGGGAATCCCGAAGACCCACTCAATTATAGACCTAACAAACAAAAAACAGAATATATTTCGTTCAGCACCAGAAAGAGGTTAGCAAATACTGTTCTGAATGTTGACAATGAAAGTATAGCAGAATCAAATAGTCTGAAGTATCTTGGCGTAATTATTGCTAGCAAACTAAAATTTGATGGAGAAGTGAAAAAGATTCTTCAGAGAATGGCTTGTGGAATAAAAGTTTTGAATACACTAAGTAAAAATTTACCAGAGAAAACGAAAGTCTTATTACTTAATGCAATAATAATAAGTCATCTTCATTATTCCGCTCTAATTCTGATAGGGTTGCAAAAGTCATTACTCACAACTTTAGAAAAACAATTGAATTGGTGAATAAAGTCCATTTTTAATAGGAGATAAAACGATCGGTCTACAGATCTCAAACTTCGCAACAAAATACTACCAGTTTCTTTTCTCATGAAATATCATTGCTCAAAATATTTTTTTCGCGTACTCAGAAACGATCTTCTAGCATAAAAAAATTGAACCTCTCTCTACCATGAGAATAAAACAAAATGACAGGTCAAAAAAAGTAACGTTCGAAATAAGAAAGAACTGTAGGTTTTCAACTGATTCTTTTATTGCACAAGCCATTCCAATTTATAATAGTCTTCCTTCTAATATTAGACTGAAAACAACATCGAAAGCTTCCATAAAAAAAGAACTGAAAGAATATTTTTGGAAAGAATTTTTGAAGGTCCCTAAAGTAGTTGATATAAAAGATGACATTGAGAGCATTAGTTTTTAATTTTTTTGTGTAATCTTCATGATGTACATATAAAATTGTGAGAACAATTTATGCTCGCATTTTAGGCCATTTTTTAATAATGTAAGGTTAAATTTTTAATTAAGTAATATAATGATTTTATAAATTTACATAATGCTATATTCTTAACTTTACTTTGCCTCTTTTACCATTTGCTTTTTATACTTATGTGTACCAGAGGAATTTAAAATGTTCTTTTTTTAAACAGTTGACGAACTAGAAAAGACAAAGCTCACCGTTGGCTCCCGCTATTAAGTACGTATCTTATACTCAAAAGATGAAATTCACTTTTCAAAAAGCTACTTCTCAGCACCCTTTTAATTGAAATCTCTGGAAAAAGACTTTATTAAGGCCAAAATTGCCAACTGAATTAAAGAAAGAGCTTTTTATTGACGACACGGACAAAAAGTATAAGATTTAATTGCTGAGCCTTAAAAGCCCCAATGGACAATCTTATCAAAATTTGTTCCAGTCTAAACAACCAGTCATAAACTCCAATAAATTAAACAAGACGAGACCAAACAATAATCCGGATCTACTTCAATGTCTAATTCACATTTTTGTCTACTATCAGTATGCGGTTTCTGCTGATTTAAAGTGTATGTTACTTCATGCTGGAGTGCCTCGTGAAGATCACCCGTTGCTTAGATTTTTTGCGGTGAGAGGATCCTCCATGAACCGATGTGACACTAAGTTAATACACAAAGCAATTTTTGCGGTGTGACGGTTTCGCCCAAGAGGCGGACTGTGCCCTCCAAAAAACTTCAGAGGACATAACCGTCAGTGCCTCAGATGTATATTAGACATTTTCTATGTGTAATGTTCTCAATTCTGATACAAACTAGGCCGGTTTTCGAACGGAGTTTTGTACAGAACTCACAGAATTGCTTAAGCTGGGAAAATTTTGATTAGTGAAGTTTGCAAACAAAATCTTACACGTGGTTGAAATAAGTCAACATCACTTTTGAAGAATTTCACCAAATAGAACCACAGAATATCGCAGTTCTTGAGAATGAAAGCTTTACAAAATATATGGCATCAAATGGGACCACAGGAGGGACGTATTGGTTGTCAGCTGGGAAACAAAGACACAACAACAAAATGTAACACCACGTTTAATGAACAGTTCAATTTTAAAACCTTTTGGTCAAAAGTAATGTGTATATGGGTACCTCCGAAGCATAGAGCCGCGATACGGTACCAATATACACATTACTCTAATTCCCTTTATATATCCACTACTCTATATTCACTTCTTTTATATTTAAAATCTATCATTTCTTGTCTCACTTAGTGCAAACCACTAGTGTCGAGTTAAGCTGGTTATCAGACGGATAGTTTGGGTTCTATCCCCACTGAGTCCAGTGGAAGTCCCCAGATACTAGTATAAAACTAATCAGTGAAACTGCTTCACAGATGAGACCGTGTAAAAAGCACGTAAAATCAACTTGCGAAAAAACTTGAACATAAAAGAAAACTTGAAAAAAATTGAAAAAAAAATAATTTAAAAAATTCTTCATATGTTCCACAATCAATATTTAATTAATCTAAAACTAAAACTTTCTGTCTCATTTGGCGTAGTGGTTAAATCATCGAGTCCAGTTAGGTTGCTTTAGCAAAAGGACGGTTTGGGGTTCCTTCCTCGCTGACTCCAGTGAACGTCCCCCGATCGGCGATGCCGCCTTTCAGGATTTGTTGAAATACTATAAAACTAAGTGAGATTAAAAAACCAAATTCACAGTTCTTAAAAAAGATGATCCCTGCTGTGAGACTGTATATGGGACACACTGTGATGGGTATACAGTCAAAAACACTGAGATCGGTGGAAACACAGTGATAAGTGTTTTTCAGTGTAAATTGAATAAAAAACCAGCTTAACTCTTTTATAAATTTTAAATTTTGCTAACATTTATATAATATTAAGATCCTTGTTTTTATTTACTACTTGGTCAAGTCATAATTAAGCTAAAACCCAAAGTAATAGCAAAATTTAATAATTTTTTTCAAAAAAGCAAATTTCAAAATAAGAGCGAAATCCCTCTTTTAAGAGCGAATCACTCTTTAATCGCCCCTATAAAAGTGATGCCCCAGTACAAAATCACTTTTTATCGCGCTTAAAGAGTGATTTCCCTCTGTTTTAAATAACTTTTAAAATTATCTAAATTCTTTAATAAATTTTTAATTTTTTTTACTTTTCTATACTTTTTTATTTTAAATTATCTATACTCTTCAATAACTTTATATTCTCCTTTTACTTTTTCTATATTTATTCCATTATTAATAAGAAATGATACAAAATTATAATATTTACACGAACAACTTTCCCCAGTTTGGCCAATAACAGATCTGTGAAACAGTTCCACTGGTCTGGGACCAGCTCCGCTGATCTCTCAGTTAAATTTCTACTAAATCCTCTAGTTAATTCTAAATCTGGATGTTGTTTCTTTACATGAGCCATTATCCCATCATATCTCAGAACAGAAGGACAAAATAGACAATAAACTTTAGCTGAAGTACAAATTCTACAAGTATACTTACTCTCATCAAAATCGGTTAGTGGTTTTACAGAATTACATTTATTACAACTTCTAGTTAAGACTTTGGTGTTAAAGTTAGAGTTATAGTTAGAATTAATGCTAGATCTAGAGTTACAGTTAATGCTAGAGTTAGAGTTAGAGTTATAGTTAGAGTTAATGTTAGAATTAGAGTTTATGCTAAAGCTAGAGCTAGAGTTAGAGTTAGAGCTAGAGTTAGAGTTAGAGTTAGAACTAGAGTTAGAGTTAGAGTTAGAGTTAATACTAGAGCTAGAGTTATATCCAGATTCATCTTTAAAAGAACAATCAGTTTTCATCGGCGAAGCAAGTTCCTTGATACAAATACCACTTAACGTTTTATCACCACATGCTCTTTTTCTAATTTTATCTTCATGATATACTGAATAAAGAAAAGCTACTTTAAAGGGAGTCCACACTTATGTTTACACTCTAAACATTATATAACCATTTATAATTGGTCAAAATCCGCGAATTTAGCCAAGATTTCAATTAAATCTTTAGTATTATCTTTAGACAGGATACACTTAGCTAAATATTCTTTTCCTAACGTTTTGAGTGTATTAGTTTTATATTTCTATCTAAAATCAATTCAAGGTCCTATTCCGTTTCATCTCTAACAAAATTTACAAATTCTTCTCTAAATTCTTCATTATTTACATATAGTCTGTTTAAAAACTTTTGTCCCTTTCTATTTAAAGTTCCCATCTCTTCATCTATATATTCTTCTTGTAGCTTTTCTATTGTATTAGCAAAGCTACTTCGTAGATCATCTGCGAACGAGTTTTGCTCGTGGTTCTCCAACATGCTTTGCAGATCTTCTCCGTAACCATAATTGTGAAACATGGACGAAGTCCCATTAATTAATGTACTTGCACTATTTAACATACTACTTGCACCCATTGCTACAAACCCAGCAGTTTGTACTATTGTATCAGGATATATAAAATTATATATCATAAAACCCGGACTTATAATTCCTAAAATAGTTGATATTAATCTAAAACCATCCGTTTTTATATTTTCTTGTTTTAAAACATCATTCTGTATTTTAATACCTTTTAATGTAAGAAGTTTATTAAAGTAGAACTGATAATTATCATGATTAATAGTATTTCTATCTTTGCATTTATGATGAGTGGTTTCATATATGCTATAAGTTTATTTTTATCTTCACTTTCTAATTTATCTTTTAAACTAAGAGCTTTTAAATTAAGGAAACCAACTCTCGAGTCATATATCATAGTTCTGCTCTTATCAATAATAATAAAAGTATTCTTATTCCTATAATATTTAATTATACCATAACAAAGTTCATCTGACATTCCATCTTTACAATTATAATAGGTTACTATTTAACTCAATAATTATTTTATGAAAATTATGTTCACATTTATATATTTCATTAAAATTTCTTAATAGATCAGCTCCATTTTAAGTTGTTAAATAAATAGTATCATAACTCATTCTTGCTAAATTAATTATTTGAGCTGGTTTATGACACATTACAATCATTTGAATATTATAATGTCTTCCTTCTGTGAAAAAATAAGCTATATTCATGTTTAACTTGTCACCCATATCATCAAGAGCAATTACACTATCTTTGAATTTAGACTTATTTTTTGATGTGATCATATTTATATCGCATGTATTAAATCCAAAATAAAACTCACCAGTCTCAGGATCTATCCAATCTCTATCATCTTTACATACAATGATTACATTTTTAGCTTGCTGTTGGTTTTGGTTTTGGTCTTGATCGGTGTAACCGCTTCGTTTACCACAGACGGAGTATGTTCGCGGATCTAAATATAATTTTAAATATTGTCTAATAAAATATGTTTTACCTGTTCCAGTTCCACCATAAAGAATAGTATGTAATGGTGACTTTTCGTATTCAAATCTAACTAGACTCCTATTCATAAATCCACCAAAGCTTTCCTCTAGTTTTGTATATTTACTCGGTATTGAACCATATATTAAAAAACAAAATCCAGTTATGATAATAAAAATTATAACTGTGCTACCTGTCTCCATTTTTATACCTATTAAAATCGCTTATCCTAACTTTTGAGGAATTCAATAATAAATTTTATATTGATAATAATGCTAGGAGTGATATCAGAATAAAAGATATAGCAAAAAAATGAGTCCAACACCAATTGAAATTGTAATGAGAGATCAAACTCCAGATAACACAATTGAAACTAACGTCAACATTATTGTCAATCTACATCCAGCTGATGGTACACATTTGGTTTTAGTTATAAGAAGAGAAGGTGGTCCCGTGTATTACTTTGATAGTTTTGGTGTAGAAACCCTACCATTATTTTTAGGAGAATATGTTGATCTAGGCTCTAATGAGAGAATACAACAATATGATGAATCTTATTGTGCGGCTTATTGTTTATATATGATATATCTTATTGATAGAGGATTTAGAATTAACAATGCTTGGAATATTCTAGTTAATCAATGTAAATATCCAGCAATATATAATGAGTGTTTTTGTTTACGTTGTAGTAAAGATAATGATAATGTTAATGATAATCATAATGATAATGATAATGATAATGAAAAAGTTAATGATAATGATAATGATAATGATAATGATCTACGAAGTAGCTTTACTAATAATGATAATCATAATGATAATGATCTACGAAGTAGCTTCGCTAATAATGATAATGTTAATGATAATGATAATGTTAATAATAATGATAATGATAATGTTAAGTATAATGATAATGATGATGATAATGATAAAAATAATGATAATGATAATGATAATGATAATGTTAATGATAATAATAATGTTAATGATAATGATAATGTTAACGATAACTTTATATATCTATTTGATGAAGAACATCAGAGAGGTAAACCTAACAACAAAGAATGTCTTAGAAACAATATCTCTGTAAACATAAATGAAGATCTACAATCATGGCTAAATGATGATAATATAATTAAAGAAGCTACACTCCCAGAGAACTTTAGATGTATAATATCTGGTCCTAGTGAATGTGGTAAGACATTCTCATTAAAAAAATTAATTTTGGCTAGAATATACTTTGATAAGCTATACATCATTGGTCCTACTCGTGATCAATATGAAGGTGTAGAGAGAATAAACGATAAAGCAGATGTTGAGTTTGTTAAAGATATAAAAGATTTACCCTCACCCGATCAACTACCAAAAGACTTAAAGAAACTAATGCTAATGGATGATGTTAGAGCCAAAGAACCAGTTATTAACGAATACTTTTGTAGGGGTAGACATAATAATTGTAATATGATATATCTTAATCAAAATCTGTTCACAACAGATAGACAGAGTGTTAGAGAGAATTGTGATCTATTTGTTATATTTGAACAAAGAGGTAAAGTCCTCATATCTATATATCAAGATTTTTTTAATAATGTTGAACTTAGTTATAATGATTTTGCTAATATATGTAATTATGTTTGGAAAGAGCCTTATAATTACATTGTCATTGATATAACTAAAAATATAAATACTAATGGTAAACTAAGAATTAATTGGGATCGGAGAGTTTTGTAGTTTATATCTATACTAGATGGGGACTTTGCCCAGCTGGTTACACCAGATGTAAAGTAAAATTTAATACATCGCCATTAAAGTCTATAGGTCTTACATACTCATCTTTAATATGAAACTCCATATATTCTATTCTATCTTTAGTTACATTTTGATATAAGATATTAGTTGGTATAATATTTATCAAGTAACCTGGTGGTTCTGTTAGATTAAATGTATATAATATATCTGTATCTTTCCGTTATCCTTAGCTCCTGATTTAATATTGCAATGAATATAAATTGTATTGAAACCCATTATATCAATAATTTTATTTGTAGTATACTTACCTCTTGAATATATTTGTTTATCAAATCCTAGTAATGATGCTACCGAGTTTTCTACACTAAAATTAATAACACCTTGTAATACTTCCATTATACATTTCATTGTATTTTTGTCTACTTGTATTAAAATATTATTATTTGTTTCTTGTTTTATTATATCTGCTATATCGGTTAACTCGCATGACCCCGGTGGTATAACAAAAACCTTGGCTGCATCTATCTGATGGAAAGCTTGTGGATTAGTAAACATAAACTGGTTATTTCTTTCAGTTATATTAAACACTGAATTATAAACAGATAATCTAAGTAAACCGATTTTCGTTGTGTTAAGTATAGGGTTATTAAAATGAAATCTTTCATGTGGTTTTATCATGCTAAAGTTAAGTGTATGTTCTTCTCTAGTTTTAGTTAATTCTTTAGTTATCTTTTGTAGTTATAAAGTAAGATTATGTAATATAAACCTAATAATCTAGCAACAATGAATACGGTTAATACTAATATTAATATCATTCTGAATAGAGAAGAGAATCAATTAAATTTGCGTGATTCGTATCTAGAGATACAGTTTGTTGTATCAGATGATGCTGGTTGTGTATTTGCTAATAATGCTAATATCAGATTAGTTAAGTATGGCATGATGGCATTGTTTAGTTCAGTTAAATTGAAACTAGTGGTGGTAGGACTCTTGAATATATAGATCAATGTCATCCTAATCTATTGATTTATAAGTTATTAACTAGTACTGATGATGAATATGAGAGTGGTTTTGTTAGAGATGAAGGCAATAGAGATAGTCAACTTAAAAGAAATCATATTGCTGCAGAACGAGGTCATGTGTATATGATGATTAAGATGAGTGATCTATTTGGTTTCGTAAATGATTTAGAAAAGATTAAATAGGTTTAGGATTTAAACCAATATTAAAAAGAAATAATAATGATAGAGCTCTACTTAGAGTTAATGCTGGTGCTGATGCAGTTGGTACTGATAGCAATATAGATATTAGAGATATATCATGATGTAAGCCCAGTATTGATCCTAGTAATGAAAATAGAATTATTGTGCAAAATGGTTCAAGTAAAAAGAATAATGTAGACTATAGCTATTATGAAAGAAAGACATTTTATAAGAATGTACCCAAGGCTAATAACTTCTTGTTTGATCTAGTTATGGAAAGTGGTATGGAAAGACCACATTATAAAATAGTTGGTCTTGAACAAAATAATGTTAATGAACAAACTCATGATGCAAGTACATTTGATATAATGAGTGTTACTGATTGTTATTGTAAGATTGGTAGTGAGTTTTATCCCGAGGATAGAATGAATATTAATTATGTTACCAATGATTATAATGAGGCTTTTAAAGAGATTGTTAGCTTTAATAGAGACTATAATGGGCTACCATATATAAATCATAGAACATTCAAAAGTAGTCATAGAATATATGTATTTGATACTAGATATCAAAGTGATCATATATGGCCACAACCAAAACAACTTAATTTTAAATTTAGTGCTGCAATTCCAGATGTTATATGTCATGCATTAGTTTTAACTAGAAAGGTTATTAGTGTTAATAGTGATGGTAATAAGATGGTTGATATAATCTCTTAATTATAGTCATTGTTATAGTTATGGTGAAACATGGGCGAAGCCCCTTAGTCACAGTTATGGTGAAACATCTGCGAAGCAAGTTCCCTGATCGGTGAAACCGCTTCGCGGATGTGCGAAGCGCCATAGCTCTAAACTGTTTCCTTCTAGTCTTAACAAAGCCCCTAGCATAAACAATATATAATATCTTTTTATTCTCTAGAGATAAACATTTTGCTTCAAGCTTTGTCTTGGGCTTAGCTTTAGGTTTATGATTATTCATAACAACAAAAGGATTATACTTTTTAACTTCCGTTATTTTATATATAGAAATGTGTCTTTTACAGAAATTTAAAACTAGTTCATTTTGTGTTGGTGGTAGACATTATAGTGGTACTAATAACATAAGAGGTTTTTTGCTTCAAAAGAAACTAAGATGTTGAAGGGTAATTGTGTTAAGTGTAAGAAAAATAAGTCAATGACTGTTAAAGATGCAACAATAGGAGCTGAGGGATTGAAAGGTTTCTTTAAAAGTATTGGTAAAGCTACGGTTAACTTTGGAAAGAAAGTTGCTAATAATCCAGTAAGAGCATTAGAAATAGCAAGTAAAATAAGAAGGGCAGCTGCATCTAGAAACCCTAGAGCTGCTTTATCAGCCACCCCTGATTTAATATAATTTGCAAATACTGATGAGGATATAAAGGTAGTACAAAAAGGAAGAGGTTTATACTTAGGTTTAAAGAAAAATTTAGTTATGGCTAAGGCTGAGGTTAAAACTAAGACTATAGCTTTAATCTTACCATTAGTGAAACATGGGCGAAGCCCTATCTTTGAAGCAGGTTCCCTGATCGGTGTAATCGCTTCGCGGATAAATATTAATACTAATATTATTATTACTAAAAACATTGTTATTACTAAGCACTAATACTTTTAATTTAAAAAAACAGTTAACTTATTTTTCTCGTTCTTCGTACATTCCTCATATACCTTGACTAATTCATTATATTCATCGTTATCTATTTTATTATCATTCATTGATTTAGTATATAGTTTATTAAATTTGTCGCTAAACTGTTTACTTAAAATATACATTTGTAAATACTTTATAATTTTAATTCTTATTTTAGTATAAATTTTTTTTGATAATGAACCACAAGCAGTTGATGTAGCAAAAGCTGTTGGTATAGAATAAGTAACTCCTATACCTGGTAATGCAACGGATGTTGTTGTTGCCGTAGTTGCAATTGATGATAATAGTATTTCTGTTATCTCAGCTACGTTAACATAATTTTTATATTTACTCAACTTCTTATGATAGTTATTAGTTTCAGTTTTATAATAATTTCTAATATCTTTTGTAAGGTTAATATTATATTAAATTTATTATTGGCTTGAATCTTGTCATTTAATAATCGTTCTGATACTGATGACAAATCTGGATATAGTAATCTCTCACTCGGTGCTGTTGGATTGGTCATGGACTCCGTCACAGCTTTGCTTATTTTCATTAGTAAAAAGTCTTTCTATTTCTTTGTTTATATTTTATTGTTTAAAACCAAAATGCATCTCAAGTCTTGCTTGGTCTTTATTATCAACTAACGTACTTTTTAGAAGTATAGCAATTATTTATTGTACTATAACTTTTCTAAGAGATTTATTGTATTCTTTCATTTCTCTTAGACCGTTAGTAAAAATATCATCTAAATGTATGTTAGTAATATTTTGATTAAACTTATTATTATCAAATTCTTGTTTTAATTGAATATATTTAGATATAGTGTCAGCAGCAACTTTATTACAAAACTTAACAGTATTTGTGACTTCATTTGCTGATTCAATAAACTCATTAATTAGTTCATCATTAACTTGTGTTTCATTTAGTTGTAATGTTTTAGCTGTGGATTTTCTTAGCTCAGTTATGTTTTTACTTAAAATATCTATTTTATTTTTAGAATATAATAAGTTATTGTCTCAATACTCTTTATTAACAACATCTTTTTCATCTATCGGAGGATGTACATTTGTAATTTTATAGGTATCCTTCATATGAATATTATCATTATCTTCTGGGAATAACCTGCGAGCCTTACTTAGTGTTAAGTTGTTTGTTGATTGGTGTTTAGCCTGATTGAATCTGTTTCTTGTGATTATTTAAATTAAGAAATATATATAATGATTTTAAAACTTTATTTTTAGATTCAAAGTCAAACTCGGATTTTAATACCTCATGTTCGTAATATTTACCTTCTATTATCTCTCCATTCATGTCCTCTATCTTATATGTTAGTGGTAGTGTGTTCAAAACTTCATCAACTTTAAGCAGGTCACTATTCCAATTAGAAGTGTAACCTTTAGAAAAGATATTACGTTAAAACCATTAGTCAAAGATAAACCAGATTTATTTTTTAATCGAATAGCCCATGCATATTTTGTGAATAGATCTATAACAGTTAATATAAACTTATAAGTATTATTGTATTTACTTAGAGATGACTTATCAATTAAATCAGCTGACCATGTTTTATCTTTATATAATGATATTATTCTTTCTCTTCAAAACTTTGTTATTTGAGGACTGAGTACTTCTTCAGCTAATATTTGTTGTTGTTGTTGTTGTTGTTGTTGTTTTTCAATCATTATTTATTTACCATAGTTAAAAACAAAAGTATCTAGTTGCTCTTGATTAATAATACTCATAGATAATAGTTGCTTAGATTTATCTAGCATTTCATTGTATAATCAATCATGACTAGCTTTTGTTTCTAATATTAATAATTCTAGTCTTTCTACTAAATTATTTGGGTTAGGGTTGCTATTTAAACCTCTGCCAAATACATCATCTTTTACACCCATTATACATTTTATTGTTCTATATCTAGCGCTTTTGTTATCCCCCTTTCCTACATCATATCTAATATCCTTTAAAAACCTTTTAATTTTGTTTTCATCTTCCTCAATATTATCATCATCTGTCACATTTTATTTAGTAAAAAAAAATCAGTAAACCCATCTGAAAATTCATATTTATTATTCTTAACTAAAAATGCACCCTGCTCTAGGGTTATATCAACATCATTCATTTTATATCTTCTAGTAGGCAAATCTACAAGATTTAATTTTATTTGGGGATTAGATTGACCCCCCATTAAATGAAGAATATTGGTTGTCTTTGTATCAACAAAAACTGGTGCTTTATCTTGAGTTTTCTTCATGGTCCCCTTTAACGTTTCATTAGTCTTGGAAGTGTCTTCACCGATCTGCGAAGCAGTTTCACCGATCTGGAAGCCAGCTTGCTGGATCTTCTTAGTTTGTTTATCTAACTCTTGATTTTGCCAATCTATTGCTCTTAATGTTTGTTCACTTATTGCTAGATTGTGTTCATTGTTTGCATTTAGTGTTTTAGTAAAAGGATCGAATAACTCTTCTATTTCACCATAATATTCTTGTTGTTTTAATTTATCTTCTAGTCTATTTCTTCTGTTTTCTTTTTCTAGACTGTTTAATTCTATAAGTTTATTTAGCTTAGCCATTTTTATAGTTAAATAATCAGGGAGAAGACGAAGTTTTTGGTTGGCGAAACAAAGGTTTAGCCTATTCCCAAACTTCTTGGTTTACCATAGATAAATCATTATATAGGGAAAAAAGATAACATTTTATTGTACTAAACTTCAGAATGAAATTCTGATCTGATTAGACCTCAATCAGAGGGAACTGCTTCGCAGATAGGGCTTCACCCATGTTTTACTATCGGTGAATTTGCAAAACAACTCCGTTGAACCGCTTGGCTTGCCACGAGCGGAGCTCGTTCGTGGAAATTATATTTCTTTACATATTCTCGAAATCTTTCTGTAGTATGACCAAATCTATATCTATGGAGACGGATACATAATCTACATCTATATCATTTAAATTTATAGTATGAAATATGTTTATTTATTTTACACATTCTACATGTTAAATTTTGATTGGGATCATCATAATGCTTACTCATATGAGAGTGACTATCTCTATACTGTATAGATTCATCACAAATGAAACATAGGTAAGGTTTAATTGGGCACTCATCACAACTCCAACACCAAGCTTTATCTGTACATTTAATACACTTAGTACTCATTTTTTAATTGTGAATATATATATATATATATATATATATATATATATATAAGTATATTATTTCAAAATTTGCACTATAGAAATGAGATATCAAGGTTCTAACGAAAATGTTCAATCTGGGAATGAACAAGTCCAATCTGGAAATGAGCGAGCTCAATCTCATGGACAAGTCCAATCTGGAAGTGAGCGAGCTCAATCTCATGGACAAGTCCCATTTGGTGGTAGACAAGCTCAATCTAGTTTTACTAGCACGGCAGTCCAAATGTTAAAAAATCAAAACAAACCAAGGGAAGAAATCAAACCAGTAGACAAGGAAAGACAAAAGGTAGAATTAGAAAAATCTTTAGATACAATCAGAAGGTTTAATCAAATAAATGAAGAAATGAAAGAGCGCATGATAAACAGGTTACAAAACTAAAACAACTAGAAGAAGATATGCGTGAGTCCTTGCGAAAGGTTGAAGCAAAATATTATCCAGATTTAGATCAAACTAAAGATAGAGAATCATCTAAAGACTTAGATCAATCTAAAGATTCAGATTCAGATAGAGAATCTTCTTCACCTGATGATTTTGTCTATGTCCAGAAGCCTAAAACAAATAAGTTTAAATGTGAACCTTGCAATCAAGAATTAACTCAAAAGAATTACTATAGGCATAATATATCACTTAAACATAAAAAAATGAGCGATTATATAATAGAAATAAAATTGTTGAGAGTGCTAATGAGGATGGAATAAAAGTTACTAATGAAGATATAGAACAAAAGATAGATAATCAGTATCCTGAACTAGAGGGAATAAAGTATTGTGATAGTTGTGATATGTATCTGGATAATAATACTGAACATGCTAAACATATGGACACATTAAAACATAGGAATAATGTATTATGAGTTAATGGGGAAATAATAAAAAACGGGAGTGAGTTCGAATGTTTAATATGTACGACTACTCTGAGTCAATATAGTGTGGATCATTATTTGAAAACAAACATGCATCTGGAAAATGTTAATCCGCGAAGCGGTTTCAGTGATGGTAAAGATAAGGATATAATTGAAGATCCACGAAGTGGTTACACCAATATTACTATAACTAAAGATAATTCAGGATATTGCAATATATATAATACTAGATATAACAATAAAAATGAACACAATGAATCAGATGAACATAAAAAAAATGTTAATAAAAAAAACTTGTTGATGGGAATTGGCGAGATAAAGTTAATGAGTTGGGATTAGACCATAATATGAAGTATAATAGAATAATGATTACAAGTTGTAGTTATGAAGATACTAAATTCTTGAATGTATTAATTAAAATGTATAACATACATCCCCATATCAAGTTCAACAACTTTGATGCTGTAAAGTATACAAAACCTACAGATGATAAGTTAGAAGAAAACGAATTCACATTTAGACTAAAGACTAGACATTATAATGGACCTCATGACTTGAATATGTTGAAAAGTGAACTAGAGACTAGAATGCAAGAAAACAAGATGAATCAATCTGGTTAGAGCATGCAAAGATTTATTAAAAGAATTATGTATTTACATAGGTTTTATCCTTCCGGTGGTTGTACTACTGAGTTACAATTTCAATCAAGATATATACTTAAAATACATATTACTGATAATAAATGTTTATTGTGGTGTTTAATTGCTTATCTGCATCCTGCATCACGTGATCCAATTAGAGTTAGTGAATATAATAAACCAGAGTATTTTAATGACATGAAATTACCAAAAATTCCACTTCCATATGATTATTATCACTTAAAGAAAATACAAGAACTAAATAAAGACAAAATATTATTTAATGTGTTTAATCTAAATAAAAATAAAACTATTAACCTGTATTAATCAATCATAATGATGCTAAAGGATGTAATGCTTTATACTAGAATAATCATTACTTCATGTAAAGATGTATCATTCTTATTAAGAAAATCATCTAAACATAAATGTTATCCATGTCTAAAACGTTGTGTATCATTTCTAACTGAACATGCATTAAATACGCATTTGGATTTATGTAATACACGGAAGCATGTGGGAAGAAGAACATTTTATAAAGATGAATATCTAAAGTTTGATAAGTTCCATTATAAAAACAGAGTACCATTTGCTATGTATTATGATTTTGAATGTTTAATAAAAAAACAAAAAACACATTCCTATTACTTGTGGTTTATATATAAAAATTGACTATCCTGATATATTAGAAGATAAGTATGAAAGGTATTCCAGTGAGAATATAGTTGATTGGTTTATAAGTAGAGTAAATTATTATAATAAATTATTTAAAGATATATTTGAAATTAATATTCAATTTAATGAAGATAATATTACTCCACTTACTACTGCGTGATCCTATTGTAGAGAGAACTTGGGTAATGACATTGTTAAAGATCATGATCATCTAAACGGTAAATTTAGAGGTTATGCTCACAATAAATGTAACCTCCATGCTAAGAATACATTCGTACCAATATATGCAACTAATTCTACTAATTATGATAATCACTTATTTATAAATTAATTATCAAAGACCATTAGATTTAAAGTATTAACTAAAACTGATGAGAATTATATTAGTGTTGATATGGGTTATACAAAAGCATTAGATATGTTTAGGTTCTTCCATCTACTTAGCATAGATGCTATAAGTAAAACATTGAGTGATAAAGCGTGTGTAACAATAAACAAACTTGGGTTAGAGAGACGTAAAGGTATATTCCCATATGAATGGTCTGATAGTACAGATAAACTTAATGAAACATCATAGCCACCTAAGGAAGCATTCTATTTTAAGTTGAAACAAAGAAGTATTACTGACAAAGAGTATAAGCAAGCAATAGATTGTTGGAAATATACTGGTTGTGAATCAATAAAAGAATATATGATGTTATATCTTAAAACAGATGTGTTATTATCGGTAGATGTATTTGAAAGGTGAAGAGATAAGTGTTTAGAATATTATGACATAGATCCTTGTTATACATATTCTACCCCTGGATTAACCTGGTTATGTGGATTGATATATACTAATGTTAGACTTAAAAATTATTAAAAAAGACAGTTAATATTTATAATACAATACAACATGGTATTAGAGGTGGGTTAGCTTCAGTATTAGGTGATTGTCATGTAAAATGTAAAAATAGAGAAATAGATCCGGAGTATACTGGAAAAGAGAATTATCTATAATACTCAAGCTTCAACTCATTATACGCTTCTGCTATGGTTCAAGCTTTACCTAATGGTGAGATCAAAGTATGTGACGGCAAGGATTTTACACAATCTAGCTCCACGCAAGGTTGTATCTACACCATTGATGTAAAGTATAATGATGAGTTGAAACAAAAGACAAAGAAATATCCATTCTTTCCAGAAAAGACAAAGGCTATCACTGATCACTTTACAGACTATCAAAATGGAAATAAAAGGAAAGGATACAAACCGAATGAGAAGTTAATGTTGAATTTAACGGATAAAAACGATTATGTAATTGATGGCGAGATATTATATTGGTATTTAGCTAGTGGTTTGAAGTTGGAAGATATTACAATTAAGCAAAAGTTAGAATATAATAAGAGTGAGAGGTTAAAACCTTTAAATGAGTTTAATATACGGAAAAGAAAAAAAACTAAAGCTAAGGGTGATAAATTGGTTGATGTATTTTTTAAGTTAATGAATAATGCCTTCTATGGAAAAACAATAGAAAATGTGTACAATAGACAAGATGTAGAGTTAGTTAATGAAGTAGATAGATATATTAAATTAGTAGAATTTAGTAGTTTTAAATATGCTGTAGAGTTGGATGATTATCTAGAGGCTGTACATAAAACAAGAGATATTGTTTAGTTAGATAAGTTTAACTATATTGGTTTTGTTATATTAGAAAAAGCTAAACTATTTATGTATAAAGCTATATATGATTACTTTGAGAAAGAGTTAGATTGTAGTTATCATTATACAGATACTGATAGTATATTTATAAACGTAAAGATTCCTTTAGATAGTAACATACAAACTGAAATGAATAAAATAGAAGATATTTTACATAATAATGAGTTAGGTAAGATGAAGGATGAATTACCTAATTATACTATTGTAGAAGCCTGCTTCCTTAAAGCTAAAGCATATTGTTATAATACAGTTAAAGGGGAAGATGAGAAAAAGCTAAAAGGTATAACCAGAGCTGCTATTAAAAACCAAATTACTATTGAAGAATATAAAAACGCTATATATGAAGCTATAAATAAATAGGTTTCAAATTTTAATATTGATAGTAAGAAACACGATTTAGAAACAAAAGAACAATATAAAATAGCTATTGATCCATTTGATAATAAAATTATTAAAAATTGCAATAATGAGTTTAGATTTTACGATTATTTTTTATATAAATATTATCAAAACTAAAAAATTATAAAAGAGTTAAGCTGGTTTTTTATTCAAGTTACACAGAAAAACACTTATCACTGTGTTCCCACCGATCTCAGTGTTTTCGACTGTATACACATCACAGTGTGTCCCATATACAGTCTCACAGAAGGGATCATTCTTTTTAAGAACTGTGAATTTGGTTTTTTTTAATCTCACTTAGTTTTATAGTATTTCAACAAATCCTGAAAGGCGGCATCGCCGATCGGGGGACGTTCACTGGAGTCAGTGAGGAATGAACCCCAAACTTTCCGTTTGCTAAAGCAACTTAACTAGACTCGATGATTTAACCACTACGCCAAGTGAGACAGCAAGTTTTAGTTTTGAGATTGATTAAATATTGATTGTGGAACAGATTAAAATTTTTATTTTTTATTAATTTCTTCAATTTTTATTCAAGTTTTCTGTTATGTTCAAGTTTTTTCGCAAGTTGTTTTTCCGTGCTTTTTACACGATCTCATCTGTGAAGCAGTTTCACTGATTAGTTTTATACTAGTATCTGGGGACTTCCACTGGAGTCAGTGGGGATAGAATCCAAACTATCCGTCTGATAACGGTTAATTACCAGCTTAACTCGACACTAGTGGTTTGCACTAAGTGAGACAGGAAATGATAGATTTTAAATATAAAAGAAGTGAATATAGAGTAGTGGATATATAAAGGGAATTAGAGTAATGTGTATATTGGTACCGTATCGCGGCTCTATGCTGCGGAGGTACCAATATACACATTACTGTCAAATTGGGTTGACAGCCGGTTTACAGTTACCTTTGGACGATTAAGCAACGAACCATGTAAAGGGGGAGTGGTGGAAACTGGCATGAGGAGATGCCGGACCATTATAAACAAAAATTTTTTTATTGAGCTTCGACTTTCGCATACTAGCAGATACTATACAAATGCCAAAAATTTCTTTTCCGGAGAATTTAAATTTTTCGAGCTTCAAATTTTCGGAGTAGACATCTTTAAACTTTTAACAGCACCAAACTTATATCTTTACGTTGCCCGATACTAAGACTGTGGTTCATAGGCTAATTTCAGCTGAGAGAGAGCTTAACATTGTTGCTAATCGAGTTTTTCAATAATCAAGGTCCACGACATATGACCTATTTTCTTTATTAATTCCATCAGCAGTCATCCCAGTTGACACTGCCTCAAGGGCGATGTCACGGGACAAACAGAGTGCCACAAGTTGTTCCGAACACTCTTGAGGGGGGAGGAACTATATAATCATATGGTTTTTTTGTTCAGACAATTTTGACCGATCGATATATTTATCGTACAGAGTTGTGAGTGGTATCATTAAAAAGCCCCTCCAGTGTATAATATGGAATTAAAAAGATTTTTTGAATTTCGTAATTAACAGGGAGTTATCGACGTTTGAAGTTTCGTGAATAATAGAGGGATTTCCGTTGTTTTATATTCACACTTTCCTGAATTTTGCCTAAAACTTCGTCAATTTTGCTAAAAATTGTAAAAATTGTTAACAATAGTAATGTTGATTTCATTTTTAGAAACAAAAAAATATTTTCGACTATTTTGAAGTAATTTTTTGGCTAAAAAATTGACGAAATATTTCAGAAATCAGCCTTTTTCATCAAAAATTACCCGAAGTGTTCTTTTTAGTCAACTTTTATTAAATTTACCGAAAGTGCACACCCCAAAAACAACAAACACAACCTTTGTAAACTACAAAGGGAGCTGTTTTTGCTTTCAGTTCTATTGAGAGTTGTCTAGAATCAAAATTTTGCTGCTTTTTGCCAACCTTACTCTATGAATATCAAAAACGCAGTACTTATTTTTGATCTTTTAACTAACAAATTATCTAGATCTAAAGCATTCGAAAGAAATAAGTGTTTTAAATGAACGAACAGCAATAGTGGGGCTGCTTTTGGTCCGATCTTGGACTCGTACAATTGAAAAAATAATTCGGATTGTAATCAGTCGGTTTTCATAAGAAAAAAGTTCGAGGTTTTCTATGTTAATTAAAAAACAGAAAAATTCGCTTCAAATCTCACTGTTGATAGGTCCAAATAACTTCATAAGCAGTTTCAAATTATTGTGTCCATTTTTTTATTCGAAATATTTATGATCGTTTTGACTATTAAAAATGTTAGCTTTTTAAATGAACAATGGCTTATTGAAATTTTTCAGAACTTTTCTTGTAACTTGGTCAATTTGTTGCTTAGTTTCAGCAAATAAAAAACGACTCTTCCCACTCGTCTTTTTACTGAATTAAATTGTAATCTTTTTGCGGTTTTAGTCGTTAAGTTATCGTTTTCTGGCTTTGATACTACCAGATTTCACATTTTGTTCTGATTTTTAGGTATTGGCCCCTTTCTAACGTTTTTCCTCGTTTTGTTACATTATCATCTTATTCAATGTTCACATATTAACTTATTAGCGTCCAAAAAAAACGCAATTGAATATATGAAAGTCTTAAAAGGCACAGATTATGTTTTTAACAGCCTCGACAATCCTTTCTTGAAAAATTTAATTGATTTTTTTACAGTTGTCTTTAACTCTCGTTTTTGCTTTGTTTTATTATACGTATTAAAATCCCTGGATAATAACAAGTGTAATTGGCATGTCAAGGAGGAACAAATGAGCCTCTATTCTGTTTCGAGTTGATAGCTGATGGCTTTCATGACTTTGAAAACAATTGTTTTCAAAAAAAATTTAACGTTGTTTATTTTCGCATCTTTGTTCTTCTTTGGCTATTTTTACCTAGTCTTAATTATAACAGATCACATATAAAAATATTGTTGTGGAGTGAATCTGCAAGTGTACAAAGTCTATTGGCTTATCTATAATTAACGTTCTTTTTGTAGACGTACGACAAATTCTGAATAATTACAGGTCTCAAACGCTTCCTTTGGATGAATAGACGAACCTGTTATTTTGTTTCATTTTTATCTGATGGCTTTTATGACTTTGAAAAAAAATGTTTTCGATAAAAAAGAGTGTTTTGCCCTTTTTCTCTTCTTGGGTTTACTTGTTACCTATTCTCAACAATGAGAAGGCCTATACCACAATTTTAGCGTTTGAGGAAGGCTCAGTGAAACATATTTTGAGGGGCCATGTATGGCTTTTCGGCTTCGATAGCGCTTTCTCGCAAGTTTTTATTGATTTTTTTGTCTCTATTTGTTGTTTTTCTTCTAATCGCATAAAAAGTTGTTTGTGACAGGTCTTAATGCCTTCCTATAGAGGCGTATGTGATCATAAACCTATTGGACGTTTTCTATTGTGATCTAATTGTTTGCCTTAATTTGAAATTAATTGTTTTTAAAAAATATTAGCCAATTTTTTATCTGTGCTGTTGTTTTGTTCTTTTTGTCTAATTGTTACCGAGATTTCTTATAGAGTAGTTCTATATTTTTTATATTGTAGTACAAGTTATTTTGTTTACTTTCAGTTTTATCCGACGCTAATTTGAGCATGTTAGTAAAAATTTTTAAAGGGGCCAAAAAATTTTGAATGTAATTAATGTTTGTTGTTAATGTTGTTTGATTTTGTTGTTCGTCTTGACCAGCTATCTTAATAATGACTGATCTCATCAATCTAATGATGCGTTTTTTACTCCATTGAGTTATTTGCGTTGGAGACGATCTTCGTTCATACACATTTTTTTGTTCAAAAGTACATAATTTTTGGAGTTTTCGATCTGTTCTTCATTTGGTAAGCATTTATGTCAGAAATGTGAATGAGCTGGGTCGGAACTTTATGTGCAAACGCCACATTACCGAGCCTCCTTGTTGAATTAAAAGTTTGAAATTTTGGTGTACTCCAGACATCTAATTTAAGACAAAAGCCGAGTTCATTAGCAATGTGAACAGATCTATATGAACTCCTCGGAGCTTCTAGTCGATAGTCAAGAAGTCATCTCAGTAGGTGTTTTTTTTTGGTTAAGGAAAACATTGCTTCAACTCAAAGTTAATCAGGGTAACCGCCTATATCCTCCAAACTTTTCCCAGGTTTAGGTGCGCGACCCCAGATTGCTGTGATCAGACCATTTCCCAGACTTTAAGCAGACCATCTGAGCAGGCCATCGTGCGACCCAAGGCCCTCTGATCAGCGCGACCCAAGAAATCGTGCGACCATAGTGTGATCCAAAAGACCTCTGATCAGACCATTGTGCGACCCCAAGCCCTCTGATTAGACCATAGTGCGACGATCACACCGTACTGCGAGCCAAAAATTGGTGCGACCAAAGTGCCACCCAAAAAACTTGTGCAACTTTAGTACGACCGACGCTCCCTCTGATCAGACCAGTCTTGAAAAATCCGTTGTTATTTGTTTAAAATATTCAATTCAAACCTATAGACTACTCGACTTAAAGTCTAATATATTAGTTAAGGTTAGGACAAAACTGATTGATAAAAATTTAAACAGAAAGTCATTCTGCAGTGCCTGTAACTTTTTTTGGGTTATCAAAAACAGTGATAAAAAACTGCGATCAAATAAGTATGGTCAGCTAACGCTCAGTGGTCAGATTTTGGGTCAACTTATGTCCAGACTTTGGTCTCTGGTCAGACCGTAGCGCGACCATTGTCCAGACTTTCGTGCGACCTATGATCAGACTATAATGCGATTTTGCCCTCTGATCAGACCGTAGCGCGATCATTGTCCAGATCATCGTGCGACTCAAGCGTTTCCCAAACCATGTATTTTGGGTCGCACCACACCACCAGTGATCAGAGCAGTCTAGGGTTGCGCACCTAAACCTGGTTTCTACAGCGCGCCCTTGTGGCTCATCGGACATATCAATTCTTAGCCCCGGAGAATACCAAGCTTAGAAATTGCAATTTTTCCTGTGTGAGTCAATTCTACTGGGATAACGCATCTTTCAGAAGAAAATCATATCACTACCAAAAAGGAAAGGTCGCAAAATTTACTCCTTTTAATGGTCCGAGTTGCTTGATGTGATCTAATGGCCCCCTGTTAAACGTCTCAGATGTATGCAACGCTCACACACTCTATTATACATAAAAACTGTTATTAAGCTGTTAGAATTTTTCCATTAAAGGAACAATTGGTTAGCCAGCACGATGGCGTTAATTTCTTGCCAGCTTGCATACCGTGGCTTTATGCGGTCATGAAAATTCGTTATAAGTCATGGTCAATTAATTTTTATTAATTTTTAATTGCGTATTGTGCACTAAGCGTATCAGAACACATATTCTGCCAAAGTTTTTCAGTATACCAGATGAATGTTTCCTTTGTCTCACCTCCAATCTCAATGTAAGGGGTAGACTATTTCACAAAATTTGAAATGTTAGTGAAAAATACAGGTGAAAAGCGATTGGAGTTTTATTTACTTGATTAACTACGCAGACCTTATGAACTGAGGCTGCGGCATCAAAGGACGTGAACTTTTTGTCTTAAGGAGGAGTTCTGTTTTTAGTGCAAACCTCTATCTCTGCCTCTATCTCCTGTTCGAACAGTGATACACGTTTCGCTGTTAGCGAAAACTAACATTCTTTCTCTTTGTGTATTCAGGAATCAAAAACAAAAATCAATTGCAGTTCAAGTTTTTGCGAAGAGTTTGTGGTACTTTATTTTACCAACCCCATCACGGGGCTCAAGGGAACCAGTGGTGATAATCGTTAACTTATACGCAGTATTATATGGAGAACATTTGTCGAAGATCTTTCACGGAGATCTTTCTCGAAGATCTTTCACGGTGATATAATAAACATAGAACGAAAAATTTTGTCACAATGGAAATGATTTTGAATTTTAGTGACGCTTCACAAAGTGATGCTGGGAAATAACACGCCTTCCCGATAAATTGGAAAATTTTAAAATTCGAAATGCGCGCAATGAAACAATGAAGATGTATGAGTAGCGGTAACCCTGCTAGGATTATAAATGATTTCCTGGTAGTCATTCAAGTATCATTTATGATTTCTTTTGTTTCACAGAAGGATTCTACTAAGAAATCAGGCATGGACAGTATGAAATCAGAAAATCATCTTTCATGGATTCAACTTAACTTTAACCCTGGACTGTGCGAGCGTGCGTAATTTTTCTCCCTCAATTTTTGACAATACGAATCGGCTAAACTTGAGGTTGTTTGTTGGATGGAACCGAGTACTAGG
The DNA here is from genome assembly GCF_964194025.1 of Convolutriloba macropyga. NCBI lineage: Eukaryota > Metazoa > Xenacoelomorpha > Acoela > Convolutidae > Convolutriloba > Convolutriloba macropyga. The sequence goes on along the minus strand of NC_134479.1, from coordinate 13,253,042 downwards.
TTCATTGTATATATATATATATATATATATATATATATATATATATATATATATATATATATATATTCTTGTTAATGTTTTTTTAAAGAATAGTGGAACCCGTTTGCTGCTTTTGGTCTACTTTTAAGCAAATGAAGTAGTTCATTTTTTCGCTCTTTTAAGTTCAAATAAAATTGATTAATATTTGACAATCAGCATTGAATTGTAGATTTAGTTGCATCACTCAAAACCATTTTTGGTTATGATTTTAATTTGTTTTACGCTCAAGTTGACAAGGTTGAAGCCAGCGAAAAGCTGTAAAACGGCGACGACGTTATTTAATAAGCGGCGTTATACAAAAAGGTTTTGTAATTTTCGATGGTTTTCTTAAGATATTATATACCAAGTCCAGTACTTATTGTATTTTTATTACTTTTTCTAGTAGTCAAGAATTGTTCTAACATTCTGGTCACATTTTTATTTGGCTTTCAATGTTATGTTAATTGTTTGAACTGACTTTTGTAGCTTTGTAGTCTTCGGGCCGTCGTTCGTTGGTGAAGAGAGTCAAAACCGCAGTTTTTACAAAATGGCAAAAACTTTTAAAATCCCGACTTTTTTATTAGCTCTAGACGGTGTATCTGATTTATGATTTTATATTGAAGAGAAGTTTTAAGTTTTGTAAAGATTGTTAATCATTGCTTTTAAATTGTTATAAATGCATATAACTATAGATACTGTATTTTTTCTACTTTATTAAATTAAAGCTCAACTCAACTTATTAACTTCTTAAAACTCACCTGTGTGTGATGATCAAACTGCGTGAACCCGTTTGTTGAAGTCTAAAAGTTCGCTTTTATGTTCGTTCGTCTGCGAGCTGCTTTGAACAGTTTAATATGCACGGTGTATCAAAACTATTACATAATCTATACTCGCAGAAATTTTAGCCAATTAAATTGACGAAAATTTGAACTTAATAAAAGGTGTGTTACTCGAATTTAACTCCAAGCCAAAATCAAACATAATAAAAAAATAGTTGTAGATCGAGTTATTTAGTTCAAATTTCTTTTAAATAAAGAAACTTTTCTTTATTTTATCATTTTTTGTCGACGCTGGATAAAAATCAGCTGGTAGTATCTTAAAAAAACTGATTATAAAAAAAACTCCAACAAACTCTGCGTTGGAATTGATAAAGTACTAAAATGCGTGTAGCTTTGAAAATTTTCGTCGCGGCTATTGCTCTGACTCAATTGAGTTTCCAGAAAAAAGTAGTGATCGACTTCGGAACTGGATATGTGAAGGCTGGCTACGCTGGTTAGTTTTCTTCATTGAGTTCATTTCATCACCATTTTGATGATTATGAAGCGTTTGTTTTTACCAAAAAAAAATGTTTCAGAAACTTTTACTGACCCTGAATTTATACCAACTTTTTCTACAATTAGACAGATAAAAATCAGACTTAAACCTGAATGATCAAAACCTTGGCTAACAAACCTACTTTTCCTCTAACACTCAACAGACAAAAGTATTTTAAAAAGTTTGTTAGGAATCTATCGGTTACAGTTATCAATATTTCCCAAACATCTATTATAGAGGAGACGCCGCGTACTTTTCCGATTTGAATGAGCGTGAAAAACTTGTATGCTTTGGTGCTAATTATCTGATTTAACGTGAACAAGTAGTGGAAAAGCGGAAAAGTGGAAATTTCACTTTTTCCACCAACTTCCATCAATTTACTCTCCGTCCACTCTGATTAGAGCTCAATATTCACCATAGTCTGATTAAAAATTAGATTTAAGAAAAACGGAGACTAAAGAGTAATATAGAAAGAATGGGATCTATCCTGTTTTGGACCCCCCGCTTGGCTTATATTTTTTACGCCCCCAGGTGCACGTGCTATTTTTTTAAATAGTAACGTGCTATATAACAACATATAATTTTTAACGGGGGGGGGGGGCGTAAAAAACACAGGGGGGGGGGGGCAGAATAGATCCAAAGAATGGAAGAGGAGAAATAATACTCGAAATTAACCTTTAAGTAAACACAATTATTAAGTATGCGAAAACCTTTCCAACTTCACTGTTTATTGATATCCTTTTTAAGGCTGCTAAACCTACTTTGTTGCGGCAGTTGTTAGAACTGTGTCAAGTTAAATACACTAAAATTCATGTATCTCATTTATTTATTGATTTCTGAAAGTCCAAATTAGACATCAAATTTTCTCAAAAGCCATATATCCATTAAGTGATGATTTGATATTTGTCTCCTTTATCCGCAGTTAGAAATTAGTTCATGAATGTCAAATTGATTTATTAGCAGCAAAGACAACTCCGAATGGCTCTCTTTTAAGATTATCCTGTTAAGACGAGTTAGAATATTATCACAAGATAAACATTCGTCTTACAGGAATCTCAGAAGATTCGCCATTTGCCTAACAAAATCTTATCAGATAACCATTGGTCTCACAAGATCTTGCATGATAAACTTGTTTTTGCAAGAATCTTGTAAGATCTTACAAGATAAACATTTTTTTGCAAGAATCTTGTAAGATCTTAAAAGATAAACATTTTATGCAAGAATCTTGTAAGATCTTTCAAGATAACCGACCATCCAGTCTCGCGCGAGTGCTTAATGTTCAGTGTGATTTCAGGTGATGACTCCCCTAGTGTTGTGATACCCAATGTAGTGGGCACAACACGATCAGGCACTGAAACCTACGTCGGACAAGAGGCATTGGACAACAAATTGGTCTACCTAACTCACCCAATGAGACGCGGATACGTTACAGATCTCGAAGCTATGCAGGTAACTTATATAACTTTGGATTATGTTCTGTCTTGTCCTCCCCCCATCCGTGTTTTTATGTCCCAATTTACAAACTAAGTGTTGTTATATAGCGCGTTACTAAGTAAAAAGAGCACGCGCGCTTGTGTGACGTGAAAAAATATGCCGACTCAATGGGGGGGGGGGGTTCCGGTAAAATAAGCTGTTGAAAAGAATTTTTAGGGCGCTTAAATTGTTACATAAAATTCTTAATGAGTTTCGCAACATTGCGTACTGAAAAAGCTTTGCAGAAGTAAGGATTTTTACCGGTTAAAACAGGCTTTTATTTGCTGCTACAGGCTAATTGGAACAAAATATTTGGGTAAGAACAGTTGGTGAGCGAGACACCAGTAGAGCCGATATAACGTAGAGTAATATGGTTTGAAAGAAATTAAGGCCAAATATTTCCCCACGCCACCAGGAACAAACATATGGCCTTAATTTCTTTCAAATCAAATTGCTGTAGGTTATCACTCATGGCACCATAACGTGACAAATCAGGAATATTTTTAAAAAGAACCGTTTAATTACGGAATGTCAACTTTTTTGTTTAAAAAAATCAGAAGAGAGCATAAAATTATAGTTTTGATTTTGGATCACAAGTTGTCAACTAATAACAAACTAAAACAAACTATATCATTTAGTGGAAATAATCCCACGCGAAAAGAAATAAGAAATCCGAGAAGGAAACAGGTTATTCTGCTTTCATTAGAAATCAAATCCAAGGATATGAACACTTTAATATTTTTTAATGATAATAATGATAAAATAATTTGTTTCCAAGTAAGTTAGCATTGCTGTACAAACAAGGCAGCATAGAACCGCCACTTACCTGATAGGTCATCAAAAAGTTTGATGGTCCTCGTCAAGTGATGCCAGTAGCAGTACTAAGAAACTTTAAAAGACAGATTACCAGATGCTTATGATTCAAAGGATGTCAAAATAATCATCCTAATATATTAAAGAAACTATTAGCTCGTTATTGCTGATGTAATTGTATCTAAAACTATACTGAAAACTTTTCAATTCTTTTTTTACTCTTTTTGATTTGTACCTTTGAAATAAAATTCGGTTTAATTTTTAATATAAAGTTCAACAATTTTCTTTTTCTCACTCCTAGTCGTTTAGGGCTACGTCCATCAACCGCGTTTGTACTTTTTAACTGACCTTTTAACTAAATTTTAATCTCTTTATTTTTTAGGTCTTTCACAAGTTAAAGTAATGTATCATTAGATATGACGAATATACATTTGGTGTTTTACATTTGTATTTAGGTTTTAAGTTTGTATTTAAGTATGTATTTGGGTTTTAATTTATATTTCATACTAAAAAAATTAAAACGAACTGCAGAAAATTTTTTTGAATTTTTTTTTCATTTGGGAGGATGCAAATGCAATGTTTAAAAAATTGGTAAACGACGTTTAACAATTTTGGATGCTCTATACAAGGTTATTTTTCTTCGAACCTGATAATAAAAAAAATGATTAGTAAATCTACCGAAGACTGAAAATGTATGCAGTGGTTCAACTTTTCGTCTGACGCGGTGTGAATTTTGGACTTCAAATTGACTCATTGAAATTTATACGCATTTATATTTTTGCACGATCATCCGAAATACCTAGACCAACAGTTTTGAAAATTGGAAAAACTTGGCAATCGGTGTAAGGTATTCTTTTCAGAAAAACAGACATTACTAGTTACATCACCTTCTTTTCCATATCAAAGAAGCTTTTAATGGAACAAATTAAACCAATTTTTAGTCTTTAGCGTGGGCTTTGAAGTAAGACAATATTTTTTAAGCATTAGTCGTGTCAGCATTTTATGAACACCTTTTTCGGGGGACTGTAATATAAAACTTGCAAGACTTCGGAAAGGGACCTGGTCAGACCGTAGGCTCAGAAAAATGTTATGCTCAGACTTGTCAGATCATACTACCATTCAATCCGGACTCCAGACATTTATTTGATGAGACTGTACAGGCGGTAGATTACGCTTTGATCAAATCGAAGGTAACGCTCTCATAGACCAATTGGACTCTTGACTGGACCGTTTTCATAAAACATCCACAGCCTAAGATAGCTTCCTGTCTCTGTCGCTGGGTTGCGCTTTACCACCTCTTGTGCGCTATCAAGTCGGTCTGATCTGTGCTGGCATGGGTTGCGCATCGCAACCCCGTCACTTAGATTATTTATTCTTGCATCTAGTTCTCAACCCGGGTAGTGTGAACTCGCTATATTTTTCGAAATCAATGTGTTTTAGACTGTGTTGATGCATATATTCGACAATGAATTGGAAATAGATCCATCCCAAGGCCACGTCACGATGACCTACTCACCTCTAGGTATGTTTGCTTTTGTGTATTTTGCAACAAGCAACTTTCCTTCCTTATTATCAGGCTATCAGTTTTGAAATCGGCTCATTGGTGTACATTAGAGTAATGTTTTTTTCACGTATTCAGTAATCAATGGATTGAAATGAGGCTGAATGCTGAAGGCCTATTTAAATCATTGTACTCTAGTGTTAAAAACAGTAGTATAATGAACTAATTTAAAGGCAAGGAATCAATTAAAAATCAAAACTCTAGATTTAACCAGATTTCAATCTGAACATAATGCCACAAAAGCGTAACTAGGTCCTGGTAATAGAAACAATTTTCTTGATTCTAGAGAATCTTTTACACCTACTTGTCATCAAGAAATTTCAAGGAAAAATACGAAAAAATTTTTCCACCACCCTCAAGTTTGCATCGGTATCATATTTAATAATATTAACATTTCGCACACCTATTTCCACCACGCTTCAGTTTACATTGCTATCACAATTCGCACACCTATTTCTAGCACGCTTCAATTTGCATCAGTATCATGATCACTAATATAAACGAGTCGCAAACCTATTTCCCCCAAATTTCAGTTTGCGTCGGTATACTGTTCAAGATTATTAAAAATATGCGCACATATTTCCACTACGCTTCAGTTTGCATACGTATAATTTTCAAATATTAACAATTCGCACACCTATATCCACCCTACTTCAATTTGCATACGTATAATGTTCATTGAAATTAACTGTTCGCACACCTATTTCCACCACGCTTCAACTTCCGTAAGTATCATTTTCAAGAAAATCAACATTTCGCAAACCTATTTCCACCACGTTTCAGTTTGCGTTGGTATCTTGTTCAATAATATTAACCAAACGCACAACTATTTCCACTACGCTTCGGTTTGTATACGTATAAGTTTCATTAATATCAAGAATTCGCACGCCTATATCCACCGCACTTCAATGGGCATACGTATAATGTACATTAGTAAAAAATCTTTGCACACCTTTTTGCACCCATCACGCTTCATCTTGCGTAAGTATAATGTTCAATAATATTAAAATTTCGCTACCTATTTCCAACAACCGTCAGTTTGTTTCGGTATCATGTTCAAATATATTAACAGTTCGCACCTATTTCCACCACGCTTCAGTTTGCATCGGTGTCGTGTTCAATAATAATAAGAATTCGCACACGTATTTCCACCACCCTTCAGTTTGCATCGGTATCATCTTCAATAGTATTAACTGTTCGCACATCTGTTTCCGCCATGCTTCAGTTTGCGTCGGTATCATCTTCAATAATATTCACAATTCGCACACCTATATCCACCCGCTTCAATTTGCATACGTATAATGTTTATTAAAATTAACATTTCTCACACCTATTTCCACCACGCTTCAGTTTGCATCCGTATTATGTTCAATAATATTAACAATTCGCACACCTATTTCCACCATTCTTCAGTTTGCATCAGTATCATGATCAATATTATTAACAAATTGCAAACCTATTTCCATCACGTTTGTTTGCGTCGGTATCATGTTCAATAATGTTAACAATACGCACACCTATTTGCACCACGCTTCAGTTTGCGGCGGTATCATTTTCATTAATATTAACAATTCGCTCACCTTTTTCACCACCTTTCAGATTGCATCAGTATCATGTCGAAAAACGATTTTTTTGTTTGAAATAGCAGTTTCTCAATTTTGACAACATTAAGATTCATAATTTTAACCAATTTTTTGCTTTGGCTTTATTCACTATTTACTTTAAAATATTCATTATGGTTTTTTGTCAGAGAGCTTGAATCTTGTATTGCATTTTTGAAATTTTCATAAGTCAGTCTTGTTTTAGTTCTTTGATGCACAGTATGGAAATTAGAAATCATAACACTGTGACTTGATAGACAAGGATTTTTTGGTCTCACAGTTTTAAATCGACTTATTTCATTTCGCAGCTTATTTCCTATGTCACAGAGATAACGTAAACATCTCATCGACATCTTTATCTATTTTAGATTTTTCTCTAGAAAATCTTGGAATTTTATGAACACTCAATGGATTTGAAAGATTTTGCTGAATCAAGAGAGTTACCCCCTCTTTTTTGATGCATTAGTTTTAATGAGAACAATTTGAACCATACGCGGTGATGGAACAATAAAATGGAGCAATACGCGGTGAATACATTTCATAGTTCTAACACGCCACAGTCACTAAAATATTTTGATTGCAGAAAAAACGGATCCAATTGGACAACAGAGCCTGAAAACTTTTTAAACTCAGTTGACTATCTTTTTTGAATGTTGGAGTCATTACCCGAGTTGGAGTCCCAGTGAATCCCATCGATGGATCGTTGTCAAATCATAGTAATTTCTAAATCCATTGATGGGTCAGTGTAATTTCATCGATGGATCATAGAAAATCAATATCTCCATCTATGGATCATAGTATTTTCATGCAAATGAATATTTCGAAAATCTCACATTGTCAATTTTCTTAATATAACCTTTTTAATATAACCTTGTTGTAACCTTTTTAAATAATTTCTGAGAACAAATTTTTCCGAGAACAAATTTTTCCGAGAACAAATTTTTCCGAGAACACAATATTTAACTATGATTAAATATAAATTCAGGATCATGACAGGCAGCTCTGGGAAAAGGGAGAGCAAACTGAAAAGCACGAAAACAGCACTAACAAGGTTTATTTTTTCAGCCGCTGGTGCAACAGTTGACCAAATGGCATCAGTTTTGAGAGATATGGGTGCGCCCTCTGTAAAAATGGTGGACACAGCAGAAATGACTCTGCACTCTTATGGACTCGAATCTGGTCTGGTGATTGAAACTGGATATGAGGCGACTTTTGTAGTGCCTATTTGGAATGGAAGATCAATCAGATCGGCGATTCAGAAGATTGATATAGCTGGCGATGATATCACAAGTTAGTTATTTTGACTTATAAAGTTAAAATCAATTCCGTAGCGCAGCAACTTCAAAACGCTTCTTTAAGTAGGCTGCAAAAGTGAACACAAAGAAATTTTTGAAGAAAGGATAACAAAAATAACATAGTACGGTCTCCGAAAAAAAGTTTAAGTATACGTGTTTTCGATCAATAAATTTTACGTGAACTCTTGCTTGATAGATATCCAACATGAATCACTAAAAGAACGTCGCTTTGCTAGAGCTATATTATTCGATTATAGAAATGAATGAAAGCGCGATTTAGATCAGGTATAAAACACAAAGTTGAAGACGTAAAATTTACCCAAAAAGTAAGAAAAATGTGGTCGTCAAAATTTTGCGTAAAAACGACACACATGCTTACAATTAATGCATCAGACTTCATTCGAGAGCAATCAGTGAGCCACTGAGCTGCATTTAACTGTTTTTGAAAAATTTGAACAGGAAAAAATGTAAACAAGAAAGCATATGCTCGATTGCCTAAGTTAATTGACATTTCTGCTTTGTCTGAGAGTGGGGTATGAACATACATAAACAAGAAAGTTTGAGTCGCTGAAAATTACATCGAACAAGCTATTAGCATTAAAAAATATAAACGAATGATTCATTTATTTTTAAAAAAAAATAATAGCCATGATTTATTTCCCGAAATGTGAACAAAAAATCAACTATGCTGAAAAACGTAATTTTTGTTATTTAGAGAGAAACATTATAATAAACCATAAATACAGATTGCTTCTTCAACCATAAGCAAGTGGTTTATGCAATTTGTGATGGCATCAGTTTTTCCTGAGAGATGTGAGGTTGAACTTATGGGAGGTTGATAAGAAAGCAATTGCCCAAAAGATAGTTTTTTAAAAATATTTTCTATAATTATTTTATACAGAATTTACGAGAATATATAAAAAAAACAAACGTTTGATTGATTGTGTTTTAGTGTCTCTGATGAACCTTGTGAGCAACCAGATATGGTATCTTGATTCAAAGTCCTTCGATTATGCGGATGAGGTGAAAAAAGAATATTGCTTCTTTGCAGAAGACTACTTCAGCGCACACGCAACTCCCGTCCACGTCACCTTTCCCTCGGATGAAATTGTTACTATTGGTGACGCCCAATTTGAGGCTCCTGAAATTTTATTCATGCCTCCTTTGGATGATCTGGCGGGTATTGGTTTGGCAGACGCCATTTATGAATCTCTCGAAAATGTTGATTCCTATATGCAGGATAAGATATTGAGCAACGTTGTCTTGGGTGGCGGAAACTCAATGCTGAGAGGATTGAAGGAACGGCTGGAGCATGAATTTTACGAGATGGAAGTCAGTGCTAGCGAAGACCGAGAATATTCTGCATGGATCGGGGCATCGAAATGGAGCTTGTAAAAGATATTTTGTCAGTAAAAATAACGATCACTTGGGGTGAGGTCGTAAAAATATGCACCGCATGACGAAGAGAAAAATTTAGGCAGGGTTAAAAAAGTGACAATTAGCACGAATTTTTTTAAGTGCAGGCGGGTTAATACTCCTATATACCTGGTTTACGAATTGAAATTTGATATGCCAAGATAAAAATTAAAAGTTATTTGAGAACAACACCCATCCCCCTTCCTACCGACTCTTAGAGAATGCTTTGTCAAATGAAATTTCCACGACCTCGCTCAGGCAGCCATTCTTGACGGAAACTGAAACTCTATTATTCTTTTATAATATAAATTTATGAAAGTACAATATAGTCGGTTCTATGATTATAGTAACAAAAGAAATTTGAAAAATTAAAATTTTCAATTCTCTACAAGTCTGCAATTCAGAGGATGTGAAATAAGACCTGATCAGTACTTTATTTCTGAACCCAAGACGTATTTAATTGTAATGCACATTCCCGGGTCGAGGTTTGGTGGTGAATTTTCGTAAGAAATGCGGTGAAATGCGGTGAAAAAAAATAATTTTCACCGCGTATTTCTTACATCTTTTTGCGGTGAATGCGGTGAATCGCGGTGAATTATTTTTTTTCACCGCGTTCTCAGTATTCTTACAAAAAAGAATTGTCCCCACACGGGTTCGATCCTCTGACCTCCTGCAGGCCTTCAGCTGCTTACTCCACTGCCCCAACTGTCACTTACTACCTTGGCATTTCTCGTGAATTTAAATCATATTGAGTAAACGTTGGAAAGCAAATGCGGTGAATTTTTGTAAGAAATGCGGTGAAATGTGGTGAATTATTTTTTTTCACCGCATCTAGCGGTGAAAAAAAATAATTCACCGCTTGAGAGAAAGCGGTGAATTATTTTTTTTCACCATATTCACCGCATTCACCGCATTTCTTACATTAATTTGCCATAATAGTCTATGCGGTGAATTTTTGTAAGAAATGCGGTGAATTTGGTGGTGAATTTTCGTAAGAAATGCGTTGAAAAGCGGTGAATTATTTTTTTTCACCGCATTCACCGCAATCACCGCATTTCTTACGAAAATTCACCGCCTTCACCGCATTTCTTACGAAAATTTACCCAAAAACCTCGACCCGGGTTAGTCAAATGACGCGGTCAGTAATCGATGGTGCAACAGACACCCGTCTTGGAATGAAGCCATCTTAAGAGAAGCGACATTTACGCACTCTCTAAATCTGCTTGAAATTGACCCCTCTCCCAAAAGGATTATCCGACCCAATCAATCATTTGATGACTGTGTAAATCACAATTTGAATATTCAATATTTTCGATTTGTTGGCGATGTTATCTCATCGCAAATACATCCTCAATTTCTTAAACTAGTTTTGAAATACTAGTTTTGTTGTTTTTGCTCCGCAGAAACAGATTAAAATTTTTGAGCTTGATTTGCGGAGCAAATTACTGCAAAAATACCAATTTAACTAAGTTGTGTTTCTGAGTATTGTTTGAAGGTTGAAAGAGAACAACCTATTGCAAATTGTGCATAAGATAAGCTTGACATAGCTTGACAACAAGATCTACTTGTTCAACGTATACTTGGCTAGAGAAATGAAGCCTTGAGGAACAAGAAAGACCGTGAGAACGGGTTAAAAGAGATGCCCAAGTTCGAGAGCTTAAGACCAGTTGGTGTAAATGGGTAGCACACTAGGCTTGCAAGTAAGAGATGCTGGTTCGAATCCAGTACTGGTCCATTTTCACAGTAGTTGCACCTGAATAGACCCCCTAACAAGTATCATATTAAAGATTAAATGAGACCAACTAAATTGTTGAATTAAGTTGAGACGAAGAAAATTATTTTGGAATCGGATGTTGAGGAAAAATTAGATCACTCATCAAATTGAACAAATAGATAAACAAATTGACAGCAACTGAAAAAAAAACGATCCGACAACGTGATCAGACAACATAAAAATCAACCTGGGTTTAGCGGCACCAAATAAGGACAGGAAACAGGAATTAGACTTTAGAAGGAAAAGTAACAATTTAAGTGTACCACATTTCCTTCCGGCCAAACTAAATAAACTTGCAAAATGTTTAATAAACAAAATAACAAAAAATTACTGCCAATATTTAATGGTTAACAAATCTATTAATTTATAAGTTTATATGCATTAGGTCTGAGCTTTTAGAGTGTTTTAATATTTGTCTGTTCCTGTCTTTCGCCCCGCTTCTTGTACTTTCATTCCATAACTGGTTAGCATTGAGTTGGTGAACTTTGGGCCCGCATCCTAGTGTGTCTCTGTCGGTGGGGTTTGCTCTTATAACGATTGTTGCTTTGCCATAGAACTTCTTTTGCTCGGCGGTCGTTTTTTCCTTTTTAATCTCCCTCGGCTCTTGTCTCAATGGTTCTGATGATGCACCTAATTGAAGAATTGGAGGACAAGTTGCCGTTAATCATTGAATTCATCTGAATCCGACATATCGGGGAGCTTCAGTTCTATCTTTCGTCCTGATTTTGTGCAGCCGATGGTTTTCTTTTTGGCCGTGTAGACCGTGGAGTAGGCATTCGAACTGCTATTGCAGTATTGCTTTTGTTCTTGTCCAAATTTTCTAAGTTCACCGTTGGCTCGACTTTTGTTGGTTTTTGTAGAGAAGCGTATTGTAAGTTAGCATGTTATATTAAAAAGAATCAAAGAGACGCAGCTAACATTATCTCTTTACTTGCGTCTTTTACATGGCGCTACCATCTAGATGTTTTGATGAACCGTGAGCATGTTTTGCAATTTTCTCTTCGGTAGTTTTTCCACATTGTACTAGGGCTCGTCGTTTACCATATATTCAAAAGTCAGTTCATTTTTCCACTTTCGTCCCAAAATTGGCAATATCCGAGTTGCGGATGATAACATCTAGTTTTTCGGGCTCCCTGATAACAGACGTATATGCATCTGTTTTAAAAACATATGAGCCTGGTGCTAATATTCTGTAGATACCTTCGAGTCTCTTCTTTGATGTTTTTCCTTTGGATTTTCGCTAGGCCAGTTTCAAAGCAATCGAACTTTTTGTTATGGGTACTGGTAATCCCAATTTAATTTTTCCATCTCAGCCTGGATTTGTTCTGTGGCTCTTGCTACTTCCCTCTGTTCGTCTTTTGCATTGCCTAAACTCTGTTAGATTCAAGTTCCTCGTCTTCCATCCTTTCGTTCCCCAGTGTCCTATTTGTTGTCGTTTATCAGCAGTTCCAGCGGATTTTTTCAAGTCTAATTGTTTAGCTGTTTTTGGTTTCTATGATAATTTCTCGTATTTGGTTCAATGTTTCTATTAATTAACGCTGTAAATGTTTTACGTCCAAAATGTGCCCGGAATGGTGACAGATCAAATGTTTTCTGTCTACATATTCTCAACTGGTATGAAACTGAGTTCATCGCAGCTTTTATTTACAGCCAATCGCTCTATGATCTTGTGTTATCGTCGCAATTAACTTCTTTTTTTGTTTCCGAACTCTTGCACTTGATGACAAAGTTGACATCTATCTTCATCGAGTCTAATAGACAGCGGAACGCTGTGCCAAAGAACACAATCTTGAAGAAACTTATGGATATTAACTGCTCTTGCCCTAACAAAGAATTCAACTGTTGGAATATTTTAAAATCTGTCAATGCATAAAAAAATACTTTTCCAGATTTTTCTCATTATAAATGGGACCTCCGAAATCAACTTGTATATATTCATTTGGTTCTTTACAAAATTTAAGTGCTTCCTAATTAGATTTTGCAATATTAGATTTTCAACTTTTCCCGGTCTTGACATAGGCGTTACACTTTGCGACCTTGCGAACACATCGCTTTAAATGTAGTGACACCACTATGTATTGCCAGATCAGTCATGCCCCAAATTCCCGGTGTGTATGTGTCTGTGTGTGTGTTTGTGTGTGTGCGAGCGTGTGTGTGCGTGTGCTGTGGATTGCTTCCTTATATCCGTTCTTTATCGATTTTGGGATTGCAAATTTGTCATCGACACAAACAGACTGCCTTCGCATGTAAGTCTTTCTAGATGGAATGGATATAAGTGGAGATCTGGAGACACATCAGTAGTAACAAACCTATACACCTGAACTCACTTTTTGGCTGATTTTCCCCAAACATGTTCGATCATGCGCGCGGATGAAAAGTTCTTGGCAATTATTCCCTGTATGTTAGGATTGTTGCCTGAATATGTAATAGACTTACCTTAACTCCATTATTTTAAGTAGACAGGTACCTTCTTTGTTTATAAGGAGTAATTACAGAAGCTGGTAAACTGTGGAGAAAAATGTTTTTACGCACGGTAAGGGAGCAATTGACTATGGGGGTATCGTGCAATGGGGGTAATGGAGTGGAAATCCCATAAAGATTATAGGGTATAGCTTTTGCATGAGAGTAATAGGTTTTAGCGGTTACATGTAGAGACGCTACTTGGTAAATTCCAGAAGTTGAAAATTACATTCCACTTATTGCATGGAGATAATAGGGTATAGTTTTACCTTGCGGATAAAACACGTAGAACTGATTTTCTGCAAGCAAATAAAAGAGCAAAGATTTGAATTAGGATAGAAGGAAACAGAATTGCATGTGGCTAATAAGGTAAACAAAGTTTGCCATGGGAAAAAAGGGTGTAGATTGCAGCCTTTGCAATTAAGTATTGGGGTGAAGATTTGATTGGGTTTAATAGGGTAAAACATTGCATACTATTTAGCCGAACAAAATTGTCGTTGGGATAGTAAGATATAGGTTTGACTGTCGGCAAGATAAGGATAAGATTTGGAAAAAAAATATTAGGATTCAGATTTGCATAGGGAACAAAAGATATAGAATTGTCTTGTTTAGAATGTGGTATAGCTTTGAATAACTACGATATAATATATACAGGAAAAAATTTTGAATATCTGCACGCTCGTAACATGGTGAAGATTAGTACCAAGATTGCTTGGTTTAGTATTTTATGGAGACAAAAGGGGGTATAGATTCCAATATCTGCACACAAGTAAAAAAAAGGAAGTGATGATTTGAATCTTGATGAAAGCTTGTAGTATCAAACAATAATTATAGAGTAAATTTTGCCAGGCAGATAGTATTGTATATAATGGATCACATGCAATTGGGGGGGGGGACAAAAAAGTTGAAGATTTGAATCTGAATACTAGGGTATAGTACTGAGTGGAGGTTAAAGGTAGGTTTTATTAAGATACTGTTGTATAGAATTCAATAATAGCAAGCATGAAATTTGAGTAAACATTTGAGTCGGTAAAGTAGAGTACGGTTTTGCATGGAAGATAATAGGGTATAGTGTTGCCATTAAGGTAATATACCGGTGCCATATAATTTTTTAAAGCAAAATTTTAAACATTGGTGAACACTAAGTATTAGTTTTAGTGATATGAAGTACGAAAGAGTCATCAAAGGTCACCTGTACATCATTATTTTCCTCTCAATGTACAAGTCCTAGAGAAGATTTTCTTAAGTAAAAGTTGATCGTTTAGTAAAAACTAACAGAAATATACTTCAAAAAACATCAATTTTGCGCATATAACATATGTATGAGTCATCAAAGGTCAATTGTATATCATTTTTTTCCTCTTAATGTACAAGTCCTAGAGAAAAATTTCTAAAGGAAAATTTGTTCCATTGGTGAAAACTAACACAAATATACTTCAAAAAACATCAATTTTGCGCATATAACATATGTATGAGTCATCAAAGGTCAATTGTATATCATTTTTTTCCTCTTAATGTACAAGTCCTAGAGAAAAGTTTCTAAAGGAAAATTTGTTCCATTGGTGAAAACTAACACAAATATACTTTAAAAAACATCAATTTTGCTCACATAACATATGTATGAGTCATCAAAGGTCAATTGTACATCATTTTTTTCCTCTTAATGTACAATTCCTAGAGAAAAATTTCTTAAGGAAAAGTTGTTCCATTAGTGGAAACTAAAACAAATAAACTTTAAAAAGAATCAATTTTGTTCATATAACGTATATATGAGTCATCAAATGTCAATTTTACATCATTTTTTTCCTCTTAATGTACAATTCCCAGAGAAAAATTTCTTAAGGAAAAGTTGTTCCATTAGTAAAAACTATTACAAAACTACTTTAAAAAACATCAATTTTGCTCATATAACATATGTATGAGTCATCAAAGGTCAATTGTACATCATTTTTTTCCTCTAAATGTACAATTCCTAGAGAAAAATTTCTTAAGGAAAAGTTGTTCCATTAGTGAAAACTAAAACAAATAAACTTTAAAAAGAATCAATTTTGTTCATATAACGTATATATGAGTCATCAAAGGTTAATTGTACATCATTTTTTTCCTCTTAATGTACAATTCCCAGAGAAAAATTTCTTAAGGAAAAGTTGTTCCATTAGTAAAAACTATTACAAAACTACTTTAAAAAACATCAATTTTGCTCATATAACATATGTATGAGTCATCAAAGGTCAATTGTACATCATTTTTTTCCTCTTAATGTACAAGTCCTAGAGAAAAATTTCTAAAGGAAAATTTGTTCCATTGGTGAAAACTAACACAAATATACTTCAAAAAACATCAATTTTGCTCACATAACATATGTATGAGTCATCAAAGGTCAATTGTACATCATTTTTTTCCTCTTAATGTACAAGTCCTAGAGAAAAATTTCTAAAGGAAAATTTGTTCCATTGGTGAAAACTAACACAAATATACTTTAAAAAACATCAATTTTGCTCACATAACATATGTATGAGTCATCAAAGGTCAATTGTACATCATTTTTTTCCTCTAAATGTACAATTCCTAGAGAAAAATTTCTTAAGGAAAAGTTGTTCCATTAGTGAAAACTAAAACAAATAAACTTTAAAAAGAATCAATTTTGTTCATATAACGTATATATGAGTCATCAAAGGTTAATTGTACATCATTTTTTTCCTCTTAATGTACAATTCCCAGTTAATGTACAATTCCCAGAGAAAAATTTCTTAAGGAAAAGTTGTTCCATTAGTAAAAACTATTACTAAACTACTTTAAAAAACATCAATTTTGCTCATATAACATATGTATGAGTCATCAAAGGTCAATTGTACATCATTTTTTTCCTCCTAATGTACAATTCCTAGAGAAAAATTTCTTAAGGAAAAGTTGTTCCATTAGTGAAAACTAAAACAAATAAACTTTAAAAACAATCAATTTTGTTCATATAACGTATATATGAGTCATCAAAGGTCAATTGTACATCATTTTTTTCCTCTTAATGTACAATTCCCAGAGAAAATTTTCTTAAGGAAAATTTGTTCCATTAGTGAGAACTAACACAAATGTACTTTAAAAAATATCAATTTTGCTCACATAACATATGTATGAGTCATCAAAGGTCAATTGTACATCATTTTTTTCCTCTTAATGAACAAGTCCTAGAGAAAAAATTCTTAAGGAAAAATTGTTCCATTAGTGAAAACTAACAAAAAACTACTTTGAAAAACATCAATTTTGCTCACATAACTTATGTATGAGTCATCAAAGGTCATTTGTACATCATTTTTTTCCTCTTAATGTACAAGTCCTAGAGAAAAATTTCTTAAGGAAAAGTTGTTCCATTAGTGAAAACTAAAACAAATAAACTTTAAAAACAATCAATTTTGTTCATATAACGTATATATGAGTCATCAAAGGTCAATTGTACATCATTTTTTTCCTCTTAATGTACAATTCCCAGAGAAAATTTTCTTAAGGAAAATTTGTTCCATTAGTGAGAACTAACACAAATGTACTTTAAAAAATATCAATTTTGCTCACATAACATATGTATGAGTCATCAAAGGTCAATTGTACATCATTTTTTTCCTCTTAATGAACAAGTCCTAGAGAAAAAATTCTTAAGGAAAAATTGTTCCATTAGTGAAAACTAACAAAAAACTACTTTGAAAAACATCAATTTTGCTCACATAACTTATGTATGAGTCATCAAAGGTCATTTGTACATCATTTTTTTCCTCTTAATGTACAAGTCCTAGAGAAAAATTTCTTAAGGAAAAGTTGTTCCATTAGTGAAAACTAACACAAATATACTTCAAAAAACATCAATTTTGCGCATATAACATATGTATGAGTCATCAAAGGTCAATTGTACATCATTTTTTTCCTCTTAATGTACAAATCCTAGAGAAAAATTTCTTAAGGAAAAGTTGTTCTATTAGTGAAAACTGACACAAATGTACTTTAAAAAATATCAATTTTGCTCACATAACATATGTATGAGTCATCAAAGGTCAATTGTATATCATTTTTTTCCTCTTAATGTACAAGTCCTAGAGAAAAATTTCTTAAGGAAAAGTTGTTCCATTAGTGGAAACTAACTCAAATATACTTCAAAAAACATCAATTTTGCTCACGTAACTTATGTATGAGTCATCAAAGGTCAATTGTACATCATTTTTTCCCTCTTAATGTACAAGTCCTAGAGAAAAGTTTCTTAAGGAAAAGTTGTTCCATTAGTAAAAACTAACAAAAAACTACTTTAAAAAACATCAATTTTGCTCACTTAACATATGTATGAGTCATCAAAGGTCAATTGTACATCATTGTTTTTCCTCTTAATGTATAAGTCCTAGAGAAAGATTTCTTAAGGAAAAGTTGTTCCATTAGTGAAAACTAACACAAATGTACTTCAAAAAACATCAATTTTGCTCACATAACATATGTATGAGTCATCAAAGGTCAATTGTACATCATTTTTTCCCTCTTAATGTACAAGTCCTAGAGAAAAATTTCTTAAGGAAAAGTTGTTCCATTAGTGAAAACTAACACAAATAAACTTTAAAAACAATCAATTTTGCTCACATAACATATGTATGAGTCATCAAAGGTCAATTGTACATCATTTTTTCCCTCTTAATGTACAAGTCCTAGAGAAAAATTTCTTAAGGAAAAGTTGTTCCATTAGTGAAAACTAACACAAAACTACTTTAAAAAACATCAATTTTGCTCACATAACATTTGTATGAGTCATCGAAGATCAATTGTACATCATTTTTTTCTCTTAAAGTACAAGTCCTAGTGAAAAATTTCTTAAGGAAAAGTTGTCCCATTAGTGAAAACTAACACAAATATACTTCAAAAAACATCAATTTTGCGCATATAACATATGTATGAGTCATCAAAGGTCAATTGTACATCATTTTTTTCCTCTTAATGTACAAATCCTAGAGAAAAATTTCTTAAGGAAAAGTTGTTCCATTAGTGAAAACTGACACAAATGTACTTTAAAAAATATCAATTTTGCTCACATAACATATGTATGAGTCATCAAAGGTCAATTGTACATCATTTTTTTCCTCTTAATGTACAAGTCCTAGAGAAAAATTTCTTAAGGAAAAGTTGTTCCATTAGTGGAAACTAACACAAATATACTTCAAAAAACATCAATTTTGCTCACGTAACATATGTATGAGTCATCAAATGTCAATTGTACATCATTTTTTCCCTCTTAATGTACAAGTCCTAGAGAAAAGTTTCTTAAGGAAAAGTTGTTCCATTAGTAAAAACTAACAAAAAACTACTTTAAAAAACATCAATTTTGCTCACTTAACATATGTATGAGTCATCAAAGGTCAATTGTACATCATTGTTTTTCCTCTTAATGTATAAGTCCTAGAGAAAGATTTCTTAAGGAAAAGTTGTTCCATTAGTGAAAACTAACACAAATGTACTTCAAAAAACATCAATTTTGCTCACATAACATATGTATGAGTCATCAAAGGTCAATTGTACATCATTTTTTCCCTCTTAATGTACAAGTCCTAGAGAAAAATTTCTTAAGGAAAAGTTGTTCCATTAGTGAAAACTAACACAAATAAACTTTAAAAACAATCAATTTTGCTCACATAACATATGTATGAGTCATCAAAGGTCAATTGTACATCATTTTTTCCCTCTTAATGTACAAGTCCTAGAGAAAAATTTCTAAAGGAAAAGTTGTTCCATTAGTGAAAACTAACACAAAACTACTTTAAAAAACATCAATTTTGCTCACATAACATATGTATGAGTCATCGAAGGTCAATTGTACATCATTTTTTTCTCTTAAAGTACAAGTCCTAGTGAAAAATTTCTTAAGGAAAAGTTGTCCCATTAGTGAAAACTAACACAAATATACTTTAAAAAACATCAATTTTGCTCACATAAAAATTATATGAGTCATCGAGGGTCACCTGTATATCAATTTTTTCCTCTTAATGTACAATTCCTAGAGAAAAAGTTCTAAAGGAAAAGTTGTTCCATTAGTGAAAGTTAGCTCGAAACTACTTTAAAAAACTTAAACAAAGCTCACATAAAGTATATATGAGTCAGCACAGGTCATTTGCACATCAATTTTTCCTCTCAATGTACAAGTGATAGAGAAAATCGTCTTAGGAAAATGTTGTTTAATTAGTGAAAGTTAGCTCAAAGCTACTTTAAAAAACATCAATTTTGCTCTTATAACGTATATACGAGTCACCAAGGTCAATTGTACATCTATTTTTCCTCTTAAGGTACAAGTGATAGAGAAAATTGTCTTACGAAAATGTGGTTTAATTAGTGAAAGTTAACACAAAACTACTTTTAAAAAACTTAAATAAAGCTCACATAAAGTTTATATGAGTCAGCACAGGTCATTTGTACATTATTTTTCCCCCTCTTAATGTAGAAGTCATAGAGAAAAATTTCTTAAAAAAGTTGTTCAATTAGTGAGAAGTAACACAGAACTACTTTAGGCAAACCTAAATACTGATCACATAAATTAAATATGAGTCATCAAAGTTCATATGTACATAAATTTCTCCTCTTAAAGTACAAGTCATAGAGGAAAATTTCTTAATTAAAGTTGTTTATTTAGTGAAAGTTAACACAAAACTATTTTAAAAAACTTAAATGAAGCTCAGATAAAGTATACATGAGTAGCACAGGTCATTTGTACATTTTTTTGTTTCCTCTTAGTGTAAAAATCAAAGAGAAAAATTTCGATAGCAAAAGTTGTTTAATTAGTGAAAAGTAACAGAGAACTACTTTAGGAAAACCTAAATACTGCACACATAAAGTATATATGAGTCATCAAAGGTCATATGTACATCATTTTTTCCCTCTCAATGTACAAGTCATAAAGAAAAATTATTTGAGGAAAACTTGTTCTAATAATGAAAACAAACGCAAAACTGCTTTGAAAAATGTCAATTGCGCACACATAAAGAATATATATGAATCATAAAAGGTCCTTTTTTCCTCTTAACGTACAAGTCATAGAGAAAAACTTCTTTGGGAACTCTTACTGCTCAGTTAGTGAAAATTAATACAAAAATGTTAAAAAAAATCAATTTGTCTAACATAGTTGATATTTGAGTCATGAAATGCAACTTGCACATCTTTTTTCCTCATAATGTTCAATTCATAGAGAAAAATTTCAACAATTTCAAAAAAGAGTCAAAAAAGTTCACTTGTACCTCATTTTTTCTCCTAATTTACAAATCTAGCGGAAAATTTGTTTGCTTGAGGTTGTTTCCTTAGTGAAAACTAACACAAAACTACTTTAAAAAACATCAATTTTGCTCATATAACATATGTATGAGTCATCAAAGGTCAATTGTACATCATTTTTTTCCTCTTAATGTACAATTCCTAGAGAAAAATTTCTTAAGGAAAAGTTGTTCCATTAGTGAAAACTAAAACAAATAAACTTTAAAAACAATCAATTTTGTTCATATAACGTATATATGAGTCATCAAATGTCAATTGTACATCATTTTTTTCCTCTTAATGTACAATTCCCAGAGAAAAATTTCTTAAGGAAAATTTGTTCCATTAGTGAGAACTAACACAAATGTACTTTAAAAAATATCAATTTTGCTCACATAACAAATGTATGAATCATAAAAGGTCCTTTTTTCCTCTTAACGTACAAGTCCTAGAGAAAAATTTCTTAAGGAAAAGTTGTTTCATTAGTGAAAATTAACAAAAAACTACTTTGAAAAACATCAATTTTGCTCACATAACATATGTATGAGTCATCAAATGCAACTTGCACATCATTTTTCCTCATAATGTTCAATTCATAGAGAAAATTTTGAACAATTTCAAAAAAGAGTCAAAAAAGTTCATTTGTACCTCATTTTTTCTC
This sequence comes from Convolutriloba macropyga, assembly GCF_964194025.1. NCBI lineage: Eukaryota > Metazoa > Xenacoelomorpha > Acoela > Convolutidae > Convolutriloba > Convolutriloba macropyga. The sequence goes on along the minus strand of NC_134479.1, from coordinate 13,231,399 downwards.
CTAATTTACAAATCTAGCGGAAAATTTGTTTGCTTGAGGTTGTTTCCTTAGTGAAAACTAACACAAAACTACTTTAAAAAACATCAATTTTGCTCATATAACATATGTATGAGTCATCAAAGGTCAATTGTACATCATTTTTTTCCTCTTAATGTACAATTCCTAGAGAAAAATTTCTTAAGGAAAAGTTGTTCCATTAGTGAAAACTAAAACAAATAAACTTTAAAAACAATCAATTTTGTTCATATAACGTATATATGAGTCATCAAATGTCAATTGTACATCATTTTTTTCCTCTTAATGTACAATTCCCAGAGAAAAATTTCTTAAGGAAAATTTGTTCCATTAGTGAGAACTAACACAAATGTACTTTAAAAAATATCAATTTTGCTCACATAACAAATGTATGAATCATAAAAGGTCCTTTTTTCCTCTTAACGTACAAGTCCTAGAGAAAAATTTCTTAAGGAAAAGTTGTTTCATTAGTGAAAATTAACAAAAAACTACTTTGAAAAACATCAATTTTGCTCACATAACATATGTATGAGTCATCAAATGCAACTTGCACATCATTTTTCCTCATAATGTTCAATTCATAGAGAAAATTTTGAACAATTTCAAAAAAGAGTCAAAAAAGTTCATTTGTACCTCATTTTTTCTCCTAATTTACAAATCTAGCGGAAAATTTGTTTGCTTGAGGTTGTTTCCTTAGTGAAAACTACCAATAAAATAATTAAATTTTCAGTTTAGTCCATACAAAATTTCCCAAAAGGTCATTTTTTAATACTTTTTCCTTTTAAATTACAAGTTCCAAAGAGAAATTTGTTTCCTAGCTAAAACTAAAACAATACTTGAAAAAGCATCAATTTTGTTTACATTAAGTATAAATGAGTCATCAATATTTGCTTGTGCATCGCCCCCTCCTAAATATACAAGACCAGAACAAAAAAAATTCTCATGAGAAAGTTGTTTCACGTGTCATCATGTGTCGTCTAAATTAATGTGAGAGTCATCATAAGTACATCGTTTTGCACTTAGCTTACTAGTTACAGTGAAAATTTCCTTCTATGAAGTTGTTTTGTGTCTGAAAGATAACACAAAAAACATAAAATTGTATCAATTTTGCTCATAAAAGGTAAATATGAGTATATGTGAAATAAAGTGTTAAAAGTACATCATTTCTTTTACTTAGGGAACAAGTCCTGGAGAAAAGTACAAGTAAAAAAACGTTCATTTCTGAAAATTAACGCAAGATTTTTTTGAAATGTATTAGTTTGTGTCATAAAAAATATAAAATGAGTCATAAAAATTTTATTGTACATCATTTTTTCCCTCTTAATGTACAAGTCGCAGTGAAAAGTTCATAAAATAAAAAACTCTTTCATTGGTGAAAATTAACAAAAAAACACTTTACTTTGCATTAGTTTTTTCCATAAAACGTATGTACGAGTCAGCTAACGTCAATGTTCATTTTATTCCACTTGAGGTACAAGTATTGGGGAAAGTTCCTTCATTAAAAGCTTTTTCGTAAGTTAAAACTCATTCAAGGCTTCTTAAAACTTTACGCAAACTAAAATGAGACTCATTTTTCCCTTCATAAAATACAAGACTCTGAGCGAAGCCTTCAGAGACTCATTTTTTTAAGAAAGTCTCGATCAATCAGCAAAAACTAACGGAAAAATTCTCAGAAGAGTATCAGTTTTGTCCGCGAAAATGTAAATGAGTCATTAAAAGTCAATTTTAAATCATTTTTCACCCTCTTAAAGTACCCAGAGATTAGATATTTAGAAAAAACTTGTTTCATTAGTGAAAACTAACATGCAAACAATTTGAAATGTATTACTGTCGGTAATGTAAATTATATATGCGTCATCAGTATGTGTAATTGTACGTCATTTTTAATCCGCTCAATATACATGTCCCGGAGAAATAAATCCTAAGTAAAAGTTGATTCATGCGGAAAAATTATTTAAAATTATTTCAAAATGTATGAAGCTCGGTCATATAAACTATAAATGAGTCATTACTAGTAAACAATAAATTTAAAAGTAATTTAAAAGGAAAAAGTATTAAAAAATGACCTTTTGGAAAATTTTGTATGGACGAAACTGAAAATTTAATTATTTTATTGGTAGTTTTCACTAAGGAAACAACCTCAAGCAAACAAATTTTCCGCTAGATTTGTAAATTAGGAGAAAAAATAAGGTACAAATGAACTTTTTTGACTCTTTTTTGAAATTGTTCAAATTTTTCTCTATGAATTGAACATTATGAGGAAAAATGATGTGCAAGTTGCATTTGATGACTCATACATATGTTATGTGAGCAAAATTGATGTTTTTCAAAGTAATTTTTTGTTAATTTTCACTAATGGAACAACTTTTCCTTAAGAAATTTTTCTCTAGGACTTGTACGTTAAGAGGAAAAAAGGACCTTTTATGATTCATACATATGTTATGTGAGCAAAATTGATATTTTTTAAAGTACATTTGTGTTAGTTCTCACTAATGGAACAAATTTTCCTTAAAAAATTTTTCTCTGGGAATTGTACATTAAGAGGAAAAAAATGATGTACAATTGACCTTTGATGACTCATATATACGTTATATGAACAAAATTGATTGTTTTTAAAGTTTATTTGTTTTAGTTTTCACTAATGGAACAACTTTTCCTTAGGAAATTTTTCTCCAGGAATTGTACATTAAGAGGAAAAAAATGATGTACAATTGACCTTTGATGACTCATACATATGTTATATGAGCAAAATTGATGTTTTTTAAAGTAGTTTTGTGTTAGTTTTCACTAAGGAAACAACCTCAAGCAAACAAACTTTCCGCTAGATTTGTAAATTAGGAGAAAAAATTAGGAGAAAGGTGCAAATGAACTTTTTTGACTCTTTTTTGAAATTGTTGAAATTTTTCTCTATGAATTGAACATTATGAGGAAAAAAGATGTGCAAGTTGCATTTGACGACTCAAATATCAACTATGTTAGACAAATTGATTTTTTTTAACGTTTTTGTATTAATTTTCACTAACTGAGCAGTAAGTTTTCCCTAAGAAGTTTTTCTCTATGACTTGTACGTTAAGAGGAAAAAAGGACCTTTTATGATTCATATATATTCTTTATGTGTGCGCAATTGACATTTTTCAAAGCAGTTTTGCGTTTGTTTTCATTATTAGAACAAGTTTTCCTCAAATAATTTTTCTTTATGACTTGTACATTGAGAGGGAAAAAATGATGTACATATGACCTTTGATGGCTCATATATACTTTATGTGTGCAGTATTTAGGTTTTCCTAAAGTAGTTCTTTGTTACTTTTCACTAATTAAACAACTTTTGCTATCGAAATTTTTCTCTTTGACTTTTACACTAAGAGGAAACAAAAAAAATGTACAAATGACCTGTGCTACTCATGTATACTTTATCTGAGCTTCATTTAAGTTTTTTAAGATAGTTTTGTGTTAACTTTCACTAATTAAACAACTTTAATTAAGAAATTTTCCTCTATGACCTGTACATTAGGAGGAGAAATTTATGTACATATGAACTTTGATGACTCATATTTAATTTATGTGATCAGTATTTAGGTTTGCCTAAAGTAGTTCTGTGTTACTTCTCACTAATTGAACAACTTTTTTTAGAAATTTTTCTCTATGACTTCTACATTAAGAGGGGGAAAAATAATGTACAAATGACCTGTGCTGACTCATATAAACTTTATGTGAGCTTTATTTAAGTTTTTTAAAAGTAGTTTTGTGTTAACTTTCACTAATTAAACAACATTTTCCTAAGACAATTTTCTCTATCACTTGTACATTAAGAGGAAAAATTGATGTACAATTGACCTTGGTGACTCGTATATACGTTATAAGAGCAAAATTGATGTTTTTTAAAGTAGCTTTGAGCTAACTTTCACTAATTAAACAACATTTTCCTAAGACGATTTTCTCTATCACTTGTACATTAAGAGGAAAAATTGATGTGCAAATGACCTGTGCTGACTCATATATACTTTATGTGAGCTTTATTTAAGTTTTTTAAAGTAGTTTCGAGCTAACTTTCACTAATGGAACAACTTTTCTTTAAGAAATTTTTCTCTAGGACTTGTACGTTAAGAGGAAAAAAGGACCTTTTATGATTCATACATATGTTATGTGAGCAAAATTGATATTTTTTAAAGTACATTTGTGTTAGTTCTCACTAATGGAACAAATTTTCCTTAAAAAATTTTTCTCTGGGAATTGTACATTAAGAGGAAAAAAATGATGTACAATTGACCTTTGATGACTCATATATACGTTATATGAACAAAATTGATTGTTTTTAAAGTTTATTTGTTTTAGTTTTCACTAATGGGACAACTTTTCCTTAAGAAATTTTTCACTAGGACTTGTACTTTAAGAGAAAAAAATGATGTACAATTGACCTTTGATGACTCATACATATGTTATGTGAGCAAAATTGATGTTTTTTAAAGTAGTTTTGTGTTAGTTTTCACTATTGGAACAATTTTTCCTTAAGAAATTTTTCTCTAGGACTTGTACATTAAGAGGGAAAAAATGATGTACATATGACCTTTGATGACTCATATATAATTTATGTGTGCAGTATTTAGGTTTTCCTAAAGTAGTTCTCTGTTACTTTTCACTAATTAAACAACTTTTGCTATCGAAATTTTTCTCTTTGACTTTTACACTAAGAGGAAACAAAAAAATGTACAAATGACCTGTGCTACTCATGTATACTTTATCTGAGCTTCATTTAAGTTTTTTAAAATAGTTTTGTGTTAACTTTCACTAATTAAACAACTTTAATTAAGAAATTTTCCTCTATAACTTGTACATTAGGAGGAGAAATTTATGTACATATGAACTTTGATGACTCATATTTAATTTATGTGATCAGTATTTAGGTTTGCCTAAAGTAGTTCTGTGTTACTTCTCACTAATTGAACAACTTTTTTTAGAAATTTTTCTCTATGACTTCTACATTAAGAGGGGGAAAAATAATGTACAAATGACCTGTGCTGACTCATATAAACTTTATGTGAGCTTTATTTAAGTTTTTTAAAAGTAGTTTTGTGTTAACTTTCACTAATTAAACAACATTTTCCTAAGACAATTTTCTCTATCACTTGTACATTAAGAGGAAAAATTGATGTACAATTGAGCTTGGTGACTCGTATATACGTTATAAGAGCAAAATTGATGTTTTTTAAAGTAGCTTTGAGCTAACTTTCACTAATTAAACAACATTTTCCTAAGACAATTTTCTCTATCACTTGTACATTAAGAGGAAAAATTGATGTGCAAATGACCTGTGCTGACTCATATATACTTTATGTGAGCTTTATTTAAGTTTTTTAAAGTAGTTTCGAGCTAACTTTCACTAATGGAACAACTTTTCTTAAAGAAATTTTTCTCTAGGACTTGTACGTTAAGAGGAAAAAAGGACCTTTTATGATTCATACATATGTTATGTGAGCAAAATTGATATTTTTTAAAGTACATTTGTGTTAGTTCTCACTAATGGAACAAATTTTCCTTAAAAAATTTTTCTCTGGGAATTGTACATTAAGAGGAAAAAAATGATGTACAATTGACCTTTGATGACTCATATATACGTTATATGAACAAAATTGATTTTTTTAAAGCTTATTTGTTTTAGTTTTCACTAATGGGACAACTTTTCCTTAAGAAATTTTTCACTAGGACTTGTACTTTAAGAGAAAAAAATGATGTACAATTGACCTTTGATGACTCATACATATGTTATGTGAGCAAAATTGATGTTTTTAAAGTAGTTTTGTGTTAGTTTTCACTATTGGAACAACTTTTCCTTAAGAAATTTTTCTCTAGGACTTGTACATTAAGAGGGAAAAAATGATGTACAATTGACCTTTGATGACTCATACATATGTTATGTGAGCAAAATTGATTGTTTTTAAAGTTTATTTGTGTTAGTTTTCACTAATGGAACAACTTTTCCTTAAGAATTTTTTCTCTAGGACTTGTACATTAAGAGGGAAAAAATGATGTACAATTGACCTTTGATGACTCATACATATGTTATGTGAGCAAAATTGATGTTTTTTGAAGTACATTTGTGTTAGTTTTCACTAATGGAACAACTTTTCCTTAAGAAATCTTTCTCTAGGACTTATACATTAAGAGGAAAAACAATGATGTACAATTGACCTTTGATGACTCATACATATGTTAAGTGAGCAAAATTGATGTTTTTTAAAGTAGTTTTTTGTTAGTTTTTACTAATGGAACAACTTTTCCTGAAGAAATTTTTCTTTAGGACTTGTACATTAAGAGGGAAAAAATGATGTACAATTGACCTTTGATGACTCATACATATGTTACGTGAGCAAAATTGATGTTTTTTGAAGTATATTTGTGTTAGTTTTCACTAATGGAACAACTTTTCCTTAAGAAATTTTTCTCTAGGACTTGTACATTAAGAGGAAAAAAATGATGTACAATTGACCTTTGATGACTCATACATATAATATGTGAGCAAAATTGATATTTTTTAAAGTACATTTGTGTCAGTTTTCACTAATGGAACAACTTTTCCTTAAGAAATTTTTCTCTAGGATTTGTACATTAAGAGGAAAAAAATGATGTACAATTGACCTTTGATGACTCATACATATGTTATGTGAGCAAAATTGATGTTTTTCAAAGTAGTTTTTTGTTAGTTTTCACTAATGGAACAACTTTTCCTTAAGAAATTTTTCTCTAGGATTTGTACATTAAGAGGAAAAAAATGATGTACAATTGACCTTTGATGACTCATACATATGTTATGTGAGCAAAATTGATATTTTTTAAAGTACATTTGTGTTAGTTCTCACTAATGGAACAAATTTTCCTTAAGAAATTTTTCTCTGGGAATTGTACATTAAGAGGAAAAAAATGATGTACAATTGACCTTTGATGACTCATATATACGTTATATGAACAAAATTGATATTTTTTAAAGTACATTTGTGTTAGTTCTCACTAATGGAACAAATTTTCCTTAAGAAATTTTTCTCTGGGAATTGTACATTAAGAGGAAAAAAATGATGTACAATTGACCTTTGATGACTCATATATACGTTATATGAACAAAATTGATTGTTTTTTAAAGTAGTTTTGTAATAGTTTTTACTAATGGAACAACTTTTCCTTAAGAAATTTTTCTCTGGGAATTGTACATTAAGAGGAAAAAAATGATGTACAATTGACCTTTGATGACTCATACATATGTTATATGAGCAAAATTGATGTTTTTTAAAGTAGTTTTGTAATAGTTTTTACTAATGGAACAACTTTTCCTTAAGAAATTTTTCTCTGGGAATTGTACATTAAGAGGAAAAAAATGATGTACAATTGACCTTTGATGACTCATATATACGTTATATGAACAAAATTGATTCTTTTTAAAGTTTATTTGTTTTAGTTTTCACTAATGGAACAACTTTTCCTTAAGAAATTTTTCTCTAGGAATTGTACATTAAGAGGAAAAAAATGATGTACAATTGACCTTTGATGACTCATACATATGTTATATGAGCAAAATTGATGTTTTTTAAAGTAGTTTTGTTATAGTTTTTACTAATGGAACAACTTTTCCTTAAGAAATTTTTCTCTGGGAATTGTACATTAAGAGGAAAAAAATGATGTACAATTGACATTTGATGACTCATATATACGTTATATGAACAAAATTGATTCTTTTTAAAGTTTATTTGTTTTAGTTTCCACTAATGGAACAACTTTTCCTTAAGAAATTTTTCTCTAGGAATTGTACATTAAGAGGAAAAAAATGATGTACAATTGACCTTTGATGACTCATACATATGTTATGTGAGCAAAATTGATGTTTTTAAAGTATATTTGTGTTAGTTTTCACCAATGGAACAAATTTTCCTTTAGAAATTTTTCTCTAGGACTTGTACATTAAGAGGAAAAAAATGATGTACAATTGACCTTTGATGACTCATACATATGTTATATGCGCAAAATTGATGTTTTTTGAAGTATATTTGTGTTAGTTTTTACTAAACGATCAACTTTTACTTAAGAAAATCTTCTCTAGGACTTGTACATTGAGAGGAAAATAATGATGTACAGGTGACCTTTGATGACTCTTTCGTACTTCATATCACTAAAACTAATACTTAGTGCTCACCAATGTTTAAAATTTTGCTTTAAAAAATTATATGGCACCGGTATATTACCTTAATGGCAACACTATACCCTATTATCTTCCATGCAAAACCGTACTCTACTTTACCGACTCAAATGTTTACTCAAATTTCATGCTTGCTATTATTGAATTCTATACAACAGTATCTTAATAAAACCTACCTTTAACCTCCACTCAGTACTATACCCTAGTATTCAGATTCAAATCTTCAACCTTTTTGTCCCCCCCCCAATTGCATGTGATCCATTATATACAATACTATCTGCCTGGCAAAATTTACTCTATAATTATTGTTTGATACTACAAGCTTTCATCAAGATTCAAATCATCACTTCCTTTTTTTTACTTGTGTGCAGATATTGGAATCTATACCCCCTTTTGTCTCCATAAAATACTAAACCAAGCAATCTTGGTACTAATCTTCACCATGTTACGAGCGTGCAGATATTCAAAATTTTTTCCTGTATATATTATATCGTAGTTATTCAAAGCTATACCACATTCTAAACAAGACAATTCTATATCTTTTGCTCCCTATGCAAATCTGAATCCTAATATTTTTTTTCCAAATCATATCCTTATCTTGCCGACAGTCAAACCTATATCTTACTATCCCAACGACAATTTTGTTCGGCTAAATAGTATGCAATGTTTTACCCTATTAAACCCAATCAAATCTTCACCCCATTACTTAATTGCAAAGGCTGCAATCTACACCCTTTTTTCCCATGGCAAACTTTGTTTACCTTATTAGCCACATGCAATTCTGTTTCCTTCTATCCTGATTCAAATCTTTGCTCTTTTATTTGCTTGCAGAAAATCAGTTCTACGTGTTTTATCCGCAAGGTAAAACTATACCCTATTATCTCCATGCAATAAGTGGAATGTAATTTTCAACTTCTGGAATTTACCAAGTAGCGTCTCTACATGTAACCGCTAAAACCTATTACTCTCATGCAAAAGCTATACCCTATAATCTTTATGGGATTTCCACTCCATTACCCCCATTGCACGATACCCCCATAGTCAATTGCTCCCTTACCGTGCGTAAAAACATTTTTCTCCAAAGTTTACCAGCTTCTGTAATTACTCCTTATAAACAAAGAAGGTACCTGTCTACTTAAAATAATGGAGTTAAGGTAAGTCTATTAAATATTCAGGCAACAATCCTAACATACAGGGAATAATTGCCAAGAACTTTTCATCCGCGCGCATTATCGAACATGTTTGGGGAAAATCAGCCAAAAAGTGAGTTCAGGTGTATAGGTTTGTTACTACTCACATCTCGTTGTTTTCGGTTATCACATAATCCCCGACTTCCAGATTTTAGATGTTTAACTCGCAATTAGGATATGAGTGATTCTTTGGATAATTAATGCATCCTTATACAAATCTGCAATGAGCGTGTTTTCTAGTGGATTCGCTAAGTATGTTGTTGACGCTGATGGCGCGGTTTTGTTGCCTTTGAGGGTCCAGCCTCGTCCAAGCAACTGATTTATTAGAGGTTTTGTTGTTGCGCATCTGTTCCAAGGTTTCGTTATCAGAGCTTGTCATCAATAAGACTTTCAAGAAACTTGCAGAGCAAGTTATATAAATTATGATACAACTGGTCAGTAGATTGGAAAATAACAAAGTCGAAGCAAGATTTTAAATAGTTCAAATATCGGAGAAACTGAATAAAAGCCATATCGTCCTGGTCACTATTGAGGTGAAAAAAAAAGATATTACCAATACTGAAAGAACAGCGTTCAATAAACTTTTACACTGCTTAACTACAACGGACAACTTCTGTCAACCTTAACGCAGAGAAGCCCTGGTCGAGATGTCAGCGCCGTTTTGAGCGCATTTTTTTGTAAGAAGCGCGCTGAATGCGCTGAAATTATGTAAGAAAAGGGCTGA
>NC_134479.1:12515039-12569359 GCF_964194025.1 Convolutriloba macropyga | reverse complement strand
ATTAAAGTTTGCCTTTGAGAACTGTTAACAAAAAATAAATAACTATAAAAAACGTTTTTCCTTCAACTTTATCAAGATTTACAAAACACGTCTATGTTACCTTTTCTGATGAAAAAATTATGTGATGTTATTTTTTGCATCTTAAACAGCTTCCTTTCATTTAATTCACCTCAATACGCTTACGTTTTAAGCCCAAAAATGTGATTACTCGGGGCTTGCCATTTTTTTGAGCTTCGAAGGACTTTAGAACAGATTTAGCGCATATCTCTTGCTGTCAGAATTACTCGCATTAATCAATTCATCTTGTAGGATCTTGTGCAAAAAAAGTGGATATATTAGAGGATTCTGACAGAAAAATGATTATCTTGTAAGATTCTGGCAGAAAAATTGCTATCTTGCAAGATTCTGGCAGAAAAAAGGTTATCTTGCAAGATTCTGGCAGAAAAATGGTTATCTTGCAAATTTCTGGCAGAATGAATGGTTATCTTGCAAGATTCTGGCAGAAATCTTGCAAGATTATGCATAATCTTGCAAGATTCTGGCAGAATCTGCCAGAATCTTACTAGATAACCATTCGAAATCGACTGGGGTACCAATTCAAGTGGCAGCCTTCAATGTTGAAATCCGAAACTCACTTAAGTTCAAAAGAAATAGCAAAATGCCGAATCCGAAAAGAGATAGACTCAGTCTTTTGTGTTGTGTTTAAACGTTTACTTCTTGTGCAAGTCCTTTAAGTCATCTGATAGATGTCAGGTTTTAAATAAGACTGAATAAAATTAGTGCGTTCATATTCAGAGTTATGTGCGTTCATGTCCAGACTTTTGTGCGCTCATGTTCAGACTTTTGTGCGTTCATGTCTAAAACTTTCGCGCGTTCAAGTCCACATTTTCGTGCGTTCATGTTCAGACTTCCGTGCGTTTCGATGTTTCCAGACTATGTAATTTTGAACGCACGATGCCTCCCTCGTGCGTTCATCTTCAGTCTTGACATAATTGATTTCGTCTGGGACTTCAACCTAGGTACTCCTCCTCTCGCGCGCATTGTATTGTTCACAGGTCGTCATGATCTGAACGGGTCTCATAATAAAAACATCCTGGTCTGAACAAGTCTGATAACAAGACAATCTGATCTGAACAAGTCTGATAATAGAACAGTGCTGCCTGAACGTGAGTAGTAATACTATCTGCCATGTTACTGGAGGGGGGGGGTCCGGACCCCCCCCCCCCTACAAGAACTATCACCACCGAAAAACTGATTTTCTCTTAGTGAAAGCGAGTTTTTTGGTTAAGTTTCGCCAGCCTGAGAGAATTTCTTGGGTTAAGTTGGCTGGCGAAACTTAACCAAAAAACTTGCTTTCACTAAGAGAAAATCAGTTTTTCGGTGGTGAGAGTTCTTGTAGGGGGGGTGTCCGGACCCCCCGCCCTCCAGTAACATGGCAGATATCCGCTGTTGAAATGTTCGCTGTATATAGAATTAGGTGTTACCTAAGTTTTGAACTCTCACTAAATCTTTTTGGTGAAAACATAAAAAACCTAATATAAGACACCAGAAGCCTAAAATTTTTCAAAAAATTTCAAAAATTTTTTCGAAAATTTTTCAAAGTTTTTCAAAGTCCTAAAATGGTCTGAAATGGATTTTGCGCTATGAAAGAGCACTCAAAAGTGATTTTTTGTTGACTTCACTTTTTTCACCTAAGTAGTATAGGGGTCGAAACATATAAAAATTTCGAATTTTTTGAAAAAAATTTTAAAAATTTTTTGGAGTCCTAAAATGGTCTGAAATGGATTTTGCGCTATGAAAGAGCACTCAAAAGTGATTTTTTTGTTGACTTCACTTTTTTCACCTAAGTAGTATAGGGGTCGAAACATATCAAAGTTTCGAATTTTTTGAAAAAAATTTTCAAAATTTTTCAAAGTCCTAAAATGGTCTGAAATGGATTTTGCGCTACGAAAGAGCACTCAAAACTGATTTTTTTGTTGACTTCATTTGTTCAACCAAGTAGGACCGAAAAAACTCAGTTTCTGAAGTAGTCTGAAATAAGTCAAAGAGTAGTCAGAAGCAGTTTTTGTTAACAATACTTTTGCAAATGTTCAGTATGATGTGAAAATGTTGGCTTTTTTTATATATATATATGTAACTATGTATATTTCTAACAAAACCAGTACGTATATTTGCTTGCATGTGTTCGAAATTGTTATTTTTGTCAGAATGAACAATTGAAAGAAGGGAAAGAATGAAAATTTTATGTATATAATTATGCGTATTCATGAATATACTGGAAGTATATATGGAAGTGTATATCTGTTTATAAGTAAATACAACTGTGCTTAAGTTTAGTAATAAGTTTCTATGAGTATAAGCTGAAGTGTATGTTTGTGTGTAGAAATTGTGAACGTATGTATACGTCAAGAAGTTCTTGGTTTTGTGTGTGTATGTATTTCTATATCTATACAGTGGAATGTATGTATATGTCTGAATGTGTTTATGAATTTATGTATTTATATGCTTGCAATCCGACGAGAGAGAGAGAGAGAGAGAGAGAGAGAGAGATAGAGAGAGAGAGAGAGAGAGAGGGAGATAAGTCCCTGGAGGGCAATTTAATTGCCTTGAAGAATGTTGTTATTTGTCTCCACGATCCAATAAAATTATATCTTGCAAACAGATTTTGACCTTCAGCGTTGATAAACTCCGTCCTATTAAGCATTGGCAAGCAAAATGTCACGACCGAAGACGACAACAATTTTTTAAGTTCTGAGCATGCTTTTTTGAAATTTGAATTTTCTACACCTATCTAGCTACCATATTAGAAATTATCAAGATTTTTTACAAAAAAAATCATGCTCTTTGTCTTTTAATCCTAGGCAAGAAAATGATAAAATGTTTCAATACAGAACACAAAAACAACTTTTTGATGTTCTGAGCATGCTTTTTTGAAAACTGAATTTTCTACACCTATCTAGCTACCATTATAAAAACTATTAAGATTTTTCTTTAAAAAAATAAATTTATGCTCTTTGTCATTTAATCCTTGGCAAGAAAATGATAAAATGTTGTAACACAGAAGACAAAAACAACTTTTTGATGTTCTGAGCATGCTTTTTTGAAAACAGATTTCTCTATACTCATTCAGCTACCCTTCCAGGATTGAGCAAGATTGTTTACAGGAAAAAATTATTTGAGATAAAATGTTGAGAGATAAACAATAAATTGAGCTAAGTAAAAAGATTAAATTCTGTAAAAACCGAAAAATTTGGTGGAAAAACTATGATGTGCAGGAGCAGCTGAACTTGTTGGTTAAATAAAGTAGAATGATAGGAATTCATCAAGAGCTTTAATCAAACAAATAGTGTAATGATGTACAAGAAGAGTACTAAACTTTCAAAAATTAATTAGCCACTTGATCAATTAAGCAAAAAGGAACACAACCTCTGTGTCTGCGGGGGTTGCTAGAAAAAGCTTCAGTAGTGTATAAGTCTTGTTTGCGTATTGGGAATAACACTAACGGATAATGCGTGCTGTGACTGAAATCTTGAACAAAAGCGAATCGCTTCTTCAGTAAATGGTTCCAGCATACTGAATAAACATATACTCAACTATTAAACACTGGAAGTAAAATATCAGAGCACCTCAAGTCAATAAAAATCGAATGAGTTCATTATTGTTTTTTCTTGAATCAAAATTTCCTGTGCATTTGAAAGCGGCACAGTCTGATAACATATTATTGGTTTATGAAGCCTGGCGAACATTTCGGAATTGAACACAACACTACTGCTACCTACTACTGCTACTGCCTACTACTACTACTACTACTACTACTACTACTACTACTACTACTACTACTACTACTACTACTACTACTACTACTACTACTACTACTACTACTACTACTACTACTACTACTACTACTACTACTACTAATACTACTACTACTACTACTACTACTACTACTACTACTACTACCTACAACTACTAACTACAATTAGTACCTACTACTACTGCTACCTACTAGTACTACCTACAACTACTACTAGATACTATTAATAACTACTACAACTACTTTTTGGTTCTAAGATACACTAGTACCTACTACTACTTCCTTTTAATACCTTCAAATGTTACCATTTGTTTAGTAACTAACTACAACGTAATTCTGTTCCTCTAAAAAAGAAAACAATTCTTATCTCTAGAGACTCGTTGAGCATAAACAACAGAAGCTTTTATCTATCTCAAGGTAATGTGTCCTAATTGACGCAGACCGATAAAATTGAGCCGCCAATAATGGCAACAAAAAATCATTAAGTGTTTGAAGTTTTTTCAAAGAGATAAAAAACGCTGAAGCTGTGTCGCATACATTAACTCATTGTTTTTCAACTCAGTTTTAATTTCTTAATTTACAATTAAAAATCCATTGTATGATATATCAGGTGGTATTTAATTAATTAAATCAATGTAGGGTTTTACTGTTTAGCGAACCGGTCTAATTTTTAGAACTTCAAATATGTTTTGTTGCTATGTTCTTTTTTGTATACTTTGTTCACTTATAAAAGATCAGTCATAAACTTAAATGCTGTTTTTTCAAAAATGCTGTTTTTTGTTTATTCAATGTATGACGTCTGATTCCAATTGCAATTAATGATTGCAATTATAGTCAGGTTAGATGTGAAACGCAAACTTTTAAAAATTTCTAATATGAATGATTGTATAGCGTAAACATTGACTGGTTGACAATGGCATTGCACTATGTCTGTTTATAATATCAACTTTAGAGAAATATGCTTGCTTCAAAAAGTCTATGGTGTGTACCTTAATGGAAACAAATACCTTACCTAGTACCTACATTATCCAAAAAACTGAGGTTTTACTCTATATAGTTGTTTTCGTATGTTTATTCAGAGTCACCTGTTGTTTCAGTTGTCAGGAATTACACAACTTTTTCTGAATCCTTACGTTTCAAAAAATTGTATAGACTGAAAACTGTTGGGATAGCTTACCAGAAGGAAAATGTGTTAGTTGAGTTTCTTATTAAACTTAGCTTCGGCTCAGGATGTGTTCACAGCTAAGACTGTAATTGTGAACTTGCTATTCATCAAAAGTTTAGCGCTACATGATTTTGCAGTTTTTGTTATTTTAACTTCTTCATAATTTTGTTGAATTTGATATGGTCATTGTTTATCTGAGGAAATTAAATCAACCTCATGAAACGTTTTTCTGCAAAATTAAGTGAAACAGTCTTGATGGATTTGAGAGCTCAAACAAAAACCTTAAAATTAGGTGTTTTGTTGAACGAAATTTGTTTGTTTTCAACGTCTGCTTGCACTCAATGGGCACCAAATGGTTCGAGAGAAGTACTTTTCGCGGAATTTGAAACAATATTCTTCTCTATTAGTGTTCAAAACTCAACAAACGGAGACGGTTTTGATTTGGATAAGCAAGTATAATAATCATGGCCAGTCACTTTACGTAAAAGTTGAACCATTGATTTCGAGTTGGTGATCTAAAAATAGTATTCAAGGATAATTGTCTTTTTTTTAAAAAACAAAAGGGACTTCTTTTTTAGTATTAAAAACTCAACAATCAGAGGCGGTATGGATTTCGATAAGCAAGTATATTAAAATGGTGATGCGTGGTCAATCGCTTTACAGAAAAATGGAGGTTTTGAGTTTGTGTTTGAATTTGAGATCTAAAAACACCATTCAAGGATAATTGAATTTGAAAAAAGACTACTTTTAGTATTAAAAACACAATAATCGGTGAACGCGTAACTTTGAATTACCAAATACAATAAAATGTGAAAACATGGACTATCGTTCTATTTAAAGCCAAAGTTTGAGTTTGAGTTTGAGTTTGTGATCTAAAAATAGTATTCAGGGGATAATTACGTCATAGCAGTTGAGTTGTGTTATATAGTTGCGAACGCAAAACATTTGAAATACGTTCTCACAATCTGTTTAAACTACAGCTATATATGTGTCATAAAGTGAAGGAGACCTTCTGGTTTTTATGCGTTTTGATATAGTTTACTATATTATATAGACTATATTCACATGGTCTATTATGCAATCTTTACTGCAAGCAATCCTGAAGTGTATAATTTTGCATTGTTCTATAGAAAAGTACAGAAAAACACATGATTTTCCTGTTGCTAAGAAAATTGGTGGACAGGGCGTTTAGCCGATAAGGAAAAAATGAGAAATTTAGACGACTGTTTTTATCATATTTGGTTAAAAAAAAGTGTGATTAGTTCATTAATCAGTAGTTCGGTTGTGATAGATTCATATCAAGTCCCACAGGCCGTTGAGGCATGGCCATGGCCAGCGATGCATGGTCAGATGCGGTTAATTGCGGTCCAACCACGTATAGACCTCTGTTACATTAATTGATGAAAAAACTGCGGTATGATTGTCCGCTTACGGAATAGTGTTTTAAATTGGCCAATCACAGCTTCAGAATAAGTTTTTTTGCTCATTTTTTCTTAAGTTGTCGGTAAATTTTTTTCATTTTTTGGTGTGTTGACATATTTTACCAGTAATTTTTGAAAAGAGCGGTCTGTACAACTTTTTAAATGATTAATTTTCTCTGACGAATGTTCTGCTAATGAACTTTAAATATTGCAAAAAAACTAATATGGAGATACTTTTAAGTCATGGCCATATTAAATAATACTTAACACAACTAACTTGCTATCATAAAAAATAAATTGCTATCATTTTTTTATGGTAGCTATTTTTGCTACCATAAAAAACGTCAAACGCAGACAGTAGAAATCAGATTAGGAGCTTCGATACCATCGTCAATCTGACAAGTATACTTCTACATTCATTTGGCCAATTTGGAAACATTTCCAGTGTTTTAAAACCATGTAACCCATAGTGCATCTCAAAATTTTCGGAAATTAGTGTTTCACTTTTCTATGTGGTAATATTGTATTATAATACTAGTATTCTTGGCTTTGTGTACTTCGTTTTGATGTTATCTTTCCGGAAGGGTTTCTGTGTTTTCAAACGTTGGTTTGTTATGAATCCTATGAAGAATCGATTTGAGTTCTTTCAACTGAGTCAAAGACAAAAAACAACTGTCAAAAGACAAATCCTGATTAGTGAGGCAATTGAGCTAATAAGATTTCCAGATTTTTTAATGCCGTATTTTAATTTTCTCTGAGCTTAAAAATGAGCGAAATATGTAAAACTGTCTCTTGGAAAAAAGTTCCAGATGGAATTTTACTACTGCGTGTTTTGTTAATTGCCACTATTGTTAAAAAACCATTGTAATTTAACATGATTTTCATCTTTATGAAAATTTTTATCCTCAATAACAATAAATGGCAGAATCAATATTTACATGAACAAGTTTTTTTTCACGAGTAATTACATATAAAAAAAACTTAATCGTCAATAAAGCTTTATTGATCTGCATTTTACGCTATGAAAACGAATCAGTGGTCTCACAGGTAGTATGAAAATATATCTTTTTCATGGCGCTCAAAAAGGAAACCTCTAACAGAACTGCAAAATTAACGAAGGTATAAAAAAAGAAACGTTTTTCCATGTCAACTTTGTTTTTTTATTTGAACGACTTCATATAAAACAATGCCTAGCTGACATAGAAAGGACTTAGATTATGCAAAGCAAAGTTTTAGCAAAGATATCCCTGTCAAGTAAAATGTTTATATACAAGCTGCTTTTTCATTACTCCTTTAACAAATTTTGTACTTTTAAGACCTCAATAGTTCACCTTGAGGAAACTCATATGAGAACGGACAAGTATTCTTTTCTTGCATCTACTGGAAACTTCGTTCTGATACGTTGAATGCTTACTAATCTTGATACCACAGCTTTAGGCATTAACAAAGTTTTTGTGTCCGCGTTAATGAATACTTACGTTTGAAATTTTTGTGAATTACTTGAATAAGATACTGAAATACTTCAAATTGAGAGGTAGTTTTAAAAGCAACTGAAGGAATCCTATGGAAACCAAATGTTCTAAGACAAACACAAGTTGTTGCACATGTATACGGAAAACAGTAGTGCATACTTACGTCTATGGTTCTGGTTGAGCCTTTGAGCAAAACATGTTTGTTATCTACTAACGTTAGCAGGGAACTTCTTATCGTTCCTTACAATAAACCACGTCAATACTATGCAAAATCAAAAGTATTATACAAATAACTTAATACTAAACGTACAACATAGAACCAGTTACTATATAAACTAGAAGCAATTGTAACCGTGAAAATCAAACAATAAGGCCAATAGTTGAGTTTAAATGTATTTGATTTGTCCATTGCTTTTTCCATTGCTTTATATAAGTTAACGTTATTTTGTTTAAATTCAGCACAGTAGAGGGTCGAAATGTACTCCCAAATAAAGAATTGCAAGCCTATGTACTCACTCTCTATTTATCACAAGTTTTGCTGCAACACAGTAGAGTACATGTATATATACGCCTTCTTGATCAGAGACAAGAGAATACTTAAGCAAACTAATAAAAGTGCTTTTAGCCGAAAATATTATGCAACAATTTTGCAGAGGAGACTGAACTTCTCATACGCACAGTGCAATTCTTCAGCTTTATACGTAGCAATCTGATCAAAACCTTGAAATGTTAATGTCTGAGGTACTTAGGAGAAACTTCAATTCTTTTTACAACTGAAAAGGAATAAGAATTAGTCTAACTGATTTAACAACTAAGTTCTCCTCGAAAAGTTATAGGTCTTCATTGGAAACTATTTGGCTAATTAGGCTAATAGAACGAGTGCTAACATCCCAGCAAACGGCTTATATTTACTTTTAACTGAATGAATTGCTTCTCAAATTAATATTTTAGCGTTTTCATTCTTGACTTGTATTTCATTCAGTTAGTGTATGCCAATACCCAAACTCAACTGCCGGTTTATAACCTATAATGTATCATATCCTAACGCAATTTGAGGGCTCATTTCAGCGCACAATTGTCTATCAAACTCGTTATGAAAACAATATTGCCTTTATACAACAAAGGAAGGGCAGCTCAATTTCAAGCTGGACTACCTTCGATCATTGTCTCATACCCAAAAAATTTATTGACTTTGTTACTACATTACCTAATATAACCGAAGAGGAAGACTTTATCAACAACTCAACCCCCTCAGAAACGGGAGTAACTTCTCAGAATATACCTAATCCTTTGACTTCTGACATATGGTCACTTCCTATGGACATAAAGAGGATCTTGCGCAGTTATGATTTCGAAAGTATGCCACTCTTCAGGAGCCATGAAGAATATTTCGCTGCTTTAGAAGGTTTGGAAAATATGTGGAAAAAGCTCGAATCATGCAGAATTGAAACCAAACTAACCACTATTCACGATAAAATTGATCATACCACATCATCCACACCCGATGATAACAGAAAGACTGTGATATCTTCCATCTTAGAACGATTCCCTAGTCTTCTTGATGAAAACTTAAAAATTGAAGAAAACTTCGAGAAACTTAGCACTGAGCCATCGGCAAACAATGCTCTACGAAAGAGGAGCCATTTGCGTGTAGTTCGAGGATGTGTAATTCACAGTGGAAATTTTCCAAAAAGAATGAGATTCGATGAAAATGCGAGGTGTTCATGCGACAATAACAACTAGAACTTGTCGATTAAAGTTTATGAACTGGACGTTGGTATCCAGTATTTTCCATTTATAACCTGTTATTTTGAAATGCTGTGCTTTATTAAAATCCGTTGTGTATGCTTATTATCCAAATTTTAGTAGTTGCAAAACCACTCCTTTAAACTACAGTATGTTGATTCAACATTATCCACGTCAGAGAAACAGGAAACAGTCTTCGACCTGTTTAAAGGATTAGAAAGTCAGAAATTTGTTGTAGAGTAGGATCACCAAACCGTAGATTATTGTTCTGAAATGTTGAAATTGATACGCGCAAGAGCCGACGTTATAAAGAGCTGACGTTAGAATACACCGCAACTTGTTTTGATTTAAGTAGAGCCGAAACCAAAAAATTGCCGTTCATTACCCTAAATTGTTAGTTGCTTATTAAAAAAAGTACCTGAGTGGGTTAATTGGCTCATGTTCGGTTATGATAGTTTCATATCAAGTCCCAACAGCCGCTGAGGCATGGCCATGGTCCGCGATGATTTCAAGATAATATTTTTTTTTAAATTTGCTTTCAGTTTCTTATACTAGAAGATACTAAATATTATTTTTTCCAATACTCGAATGTAGTAGTCTCATTTAAGAGCCAAATTAATTTGTCGCAAAATTTACCGTAAATTATCAACTTATAATTTAACTAAAATGTCGGTTCTCTTGATTCGGCTCTTTTCACTTCGGCTCTCTTACAAGTCCCGGGTTGAAACAAAAAATTCAACCTGACCACTTGCTTTTTATGAATAAAAAAACCTATATTGTGAGAAGTTCAGTCTTCTCTGCAAAATTGTTGCATAATATTTTCGGCTAAAAGCACTTTTATTAGTTTGCTTAAGTATTCTCTTGTCTCTGATCAAGAAGGCGTATATATACATGTACTCTACTGTGTTGCAGCAAAACTTGTGATAAATAGAGAGTGAGTACATAGGCTTGCAATTCTTTATTTGGGAGTACATTTCGACCCCCTATTGTGCTGAATTTAAACAAAATAACGTTAACTTATATAAAGCAATGGAAAAAGCAATGGACAAATCAAATACATTTAAACTCAACTATTGGCCTTATTGTTTGATTTTCACGGTTACAATTGCTTCTAGTTTATATAGTAACTGGTTCTATGTCGTACGTTTAGTATTAAGTTATTTGTATAATACTTTTGATTTTGCATAGTATTGACGTGGTTTATTGTAAGGAACGATAAGAAGTTCCCTGCTAACGTTAGTAGATAACAAACATGTTTTGCTCAAAGGCTCAATTTGAACCATAGACGTAAGTATGCACTACTGTTTTCTGTATACATGTGCAACAACTTGTGTTTGTCTTAGAACATTTGGTTTTCACAGAATTCCTTCAGTAGCTTTTAGAGCTATGTGTGAATTTGAAGTATTTCAGTATGTTATTCAAGTAACTCATAAAAATTTAAAACCTAAGTATTCATTAACGCGAACTTAAAACTTCTTTAATCCATAAAGCTATGGTATCATGAATAGTAAGCATTTAACGTAGCAGAACGAAATTTTCAATAGATGCAAGAAGTGAATACTTCTCCGTTCTCCTATGAGTTTTCTCAAGGCAAACTATTGAGGTCGTAAAAAACAAATTTGTTAAAGGAGTAATGAAAAATCAGCTTGTACTTAAATATTTGTTTGACAAGGATATCTTATAAATTTTTGCTTTGCACAATCTAAGTCTTTTTTTTATTTCAGCTAGGCATTGTTTTATATTAAGTCTTTCAAATTAAAAGCAAAGTTGACATTAAAAAGCGTTTCTTTTATTAAAGTTGTTAATTTTGCAGTTCTGTTAGAGGTTTCCTTTTTTTTGAGAGCCATGAAAAAAAAAAATTTTTCATACTACCTGTGAGACCGATGATTCATTTTCATAGCGTAAATTGCCGATCAATAAAGCTTTATTGAAATTTAAGGTTTTGCTATATGATTACTCGTGAAAAACAACTTTTTCATGTACATTATGATTCAACCATTTATTGTTATAGAGGCCACAAGTTTTCATGAGGATAAAAATCACGTTAAATTTCAATGGTCTCTATTGACAATAGTGGCAATAAGCAAAACACGCAGTAGTAAAAGTCCACCTGGAGATTTTTTCCAAGAGACATTTTTACTTATTTCTCACATTTTTTAAGCTCAGAGGAAATTAAAATGCTGCCTTAAAAAATCTGGAAATCTTATTAGCTCAATTGCCTCTATAATCAGGATGAGCCTTTTGACAGTTGTTTTTTGTCTTTGACTCAGCTGAAAGAACTCAAATCGACTCTTCATAGGATCCATAACAAACAAACGTTTGAAAACATAGAAACCCTTTTGGAAAGATAACATCAAAACGAAGTACACAAAGCCAAGAACACTAGTATTATAATACAATATTACCACATAGAAAAGTGAAACACTAATATCCAAAAATTTTGAATACCTTAAACTTTGAACTTGATGCACTATGGGATACAGGGTTTTAACACTGGAAATTTTCCAAATCGGCCAAATGAATGTAGAAGTATACTTGTCAGTTTGACTATGGTATCGAAGCTCCTAATCTGATTTCTACTGTCTGTGTTGTCGGTTTTTATGGTAGCAAAAATCAAAATTAGTTGTGTTAACTGTTACTTAATGTGGCCATGACTTTAAGGTATCTCCACATTAGTTATTTTACAATATTTAATGTTCATTAGCCGAATATTCTTCAGAGAAATTTAATCATTTAAAGAGTTGCACTGACCTATCTTTTCAAAAATTACTGGTAAAATATGTCAACACACCAAAAAAATGAACATTTTTACCGACAATTTAAGTGAAATGAACAATAAATCTTATTCTGAAGCTGTGATTGGCCAATTTAAAACACTATTCTGTAAGCGGACAAGTATACCTTTGTTTTTCCATCAACTAGTGAAACGGAGGGCTTTACGTGGTTGGACTGCATTCAACCGCATCTGGCCATGCCTCGCGGGCCATGGTCATGCCTCAATGGTCTGTGGGAGTTGATATGAATCTATAACAACCGAACTACTGATTTATAAACAAATTAGACTTTTATTACCAATTATGATAAAAACTGTCGTCTAAATTTCTCATTTTTTTCCTTGTCGGCTAAACGACCTGTCCGCCAATTTTCCTAGCACCAGGAAAATCATGTGTTATTTTTGTTTTTTTTTCTATAGAACAATGCAAAATTATACTCTTCAGCTTAGAATGCTTGCAGAAGTTGTGCAGTAAAGATTGCATAATAGACCACGTGAATATAGTCTATATAATATAGTAAATTATATCAAAAAGCTTAGTAAAACCACAAGGTCTCCTTCACTTTTTTGACACATATATAGCTGTAGTCTAAATAGATTGTGAGAACGTATTTCAAATGTTTTGCGTTCACAACTATATAACATAACAACTATTATGACGTAACTATCCCTTGAATACTATTTTTAGATCACAAACTCAAACTCAAACTTTGACTTTAAATTAGAGGGATAGGCCAAGTTTTCACATTTTATTATATTTGGTAATTAAAAGTTAAGCCGTCACCGATTATTGTGTTTTTAATGCTAAAAGTAGTCTTTCTTGAAAGTCAGTTATCCTTGAATAGTGTTTTTAGATCACAAAATTCAAACACAAACTCAAGACTTCCATTTTCTGTAGAGCAATCGACCAAAATCACCATTTTAATAAACTTGCTTATCGAAATCCATGCCGCCTCTGAGTTTTGAATCCAAAAAAAAGAAGCCTTTTTCTTAAAAGTTAATTATCCTTGAAAACTGTTTAGATCACAAACTCGAAATCGAACACAATGGTTCAACTTTTAAGTAAAGTGATCGACCATTTTTCACATTTTTATTCTACTTGCTTATCCAAAGCCATACTGTCTCCGGTTGTGTTTTGAACACTAATAAAGAAGAATTTTGTTTCAAATTCCGCGAGAAGTACTTCTCTGGAACCATTGTAAACAGACGCTGAAAACAAACAAAATTTGTTCAGCTAAACACCTAAATTTAATGTTTTTGTTTGAGCTCTCAAATGCGACAAGACTGTGCAAGAATGCAACAAGACTGCGCAACGAGTTTGCGCAAGAATGTTTCATGAGTTTGATTCGTTTTTAATTTTCTTCAGATAAACAAGGACCAAATGAAATTTAACAAATTAGGAAGAAGTTAATATAACAAAAATTGCAAGATCATGTAGTGCTAAACTTTTGATGCATAGCAAGTTCACAATTACAGTCTCAGCTTTGAACACATCCTGAGCCAAAGCTAAGGTTAATATGAAACTCAACAAACGCATTGTCCTTCTGGCAAGCTATCCCAGCAGTTTTCTGTCTATACAAGTTTTTGAAACGTAGGGTTTCGGAAAATTTGTGTAATTCCTGACAACTGAAACAACAGGTGGCTCTGAATAAACATACGAAAACAACTATATACTGTAAAACCTGTTTTTTTAATAATGTAGGTACGTTGAAAAGTGTTTGTTTCCATTAAGGTACACACTATAGAATTTTTGAAGCAAGCAATTTTTGAATAAAGTATAAAAAAGTTGCACTTCAAAAAAAGAACATATCAAAAAATCTCCTAAAAATTAGACTGGTTCGCTAAACAATAAAACTCTACATTGATTTAATTAATTAAGTACCACTTGATATACCATACCATGGATTTCTTAGTTGTTAATTAAGAAATTAACATTGAGTTGAAAATTACTGAGTTAACGTATACAACATAGCTTCAGTGTTTTTTATATCTTCGAAAAAACTTCAAACACCTAATGCATTGTTGAAAATATTAGCGGCTAAATTCTATCGGTCTGTGTCAGTCAGGACACATTACCTTGAGATAGAGAAAAGCTTCTGTTGTTTATGCTCAGCGAGTCTTCTCTAGAGATAAGAATTGTTTTCATTTTTTAGAGAAAGAGAAACAGCTTTTTGTAGATAGTTAGTAAACAAATGGTAAAATCTGAAGGTATTAAAAAGAAGTAGTAGTAGGTACTAGTGTAACTTAGAACCAATATGTAGTTGTAGTAGATATTAATAGAATCTAGTAGTAGTTGTAGGTATTACTAGTAGGTAGCAGTAGTAGTAGTAGTAGGTACTAATTGTAGATAGTAGTTGTAGATAGTAGTAGAAGGCAGTAGCAGTAGTAGTAGTAGTAGGTACTAATTGTAGATAGAAGTTGTAGATAGTAGTAGTAGGCAGTAGCAGTAGTAGGTAGCAGTAGTGTTGTGTTCAATTCCAAAATGTTCGCTAGGCTTCATAACCCAATATGTTATACAGACTCTGTCACTTTAAATTTCAAATTCCTTTGGATGTTACTCTTTCCGATGCTCTATCAAATATCGTTACGGTGATGTTATTTTAAAACGTCGACAGAACAATAAGTAATCCAAAATTTTAACACAGGGTTACTGAATGCATCAAAAATATGATTCAAGAAAGAACAATAATGAACTCATTCGATTTTTATTGGCTTGAGGTGCTCTGATATTTTACTTCCAGTGTTTAATAGTTGAGTATATGTATATTCAGTATGCTGGTACCATTTACTGAAGAAGCGATTCGCTTTTGTTTAAGATTTCAGTCAAAGAACGCATTATCCGTTAGTTTTAATCCCAATACGCAAACAAGACTTATTCGCTACTGAAGCTGTTTCTAGCAACCCCCCGCAGATACAAAGCTTGTGTTCTCTCTTGCTTAATTGATCAAGTGGCTAATTAACTTTTGAAAATTTAGCTATTTTTACAGTTCCAGTGGAAACTACTCTTCTTGTACAACATTACACTATTTGTTTGATTCAAGCTCTTGACGAATTCCTATCATTCTACTTTATTTAACTAACACGTTCAGCTGCTCCTGCATATCATAGTTTTTCCACCAAATTTTTCGGTTTTTTACAGAATTTAATCTTTTTACTTAGCTCAATTTATTGTTTATCTCTCAACAATTTATCTCAAGTAATTTTTTCCTGTAAATAATCTTGCTCAATCCTAGAAGGGTAGCTGAATGCGTATAGAGAAATTCGTTTTCAAAAAAAGCATGCCCAGAACATCAAAAAGTTGTTTTTGTCTTCTGTGTTGCAACATTTTATCATTTTCTTGCCAAGTAGTAAATGACAAAGAGCATGAATTTGTTTTTTTAAGAAAAATCTTAATAGTTTTTTTATTATGGTAGCTAGATAGGAGAAGAAACTTCAGTTTTCAACAAAGCATGCTCAGAACATCAAAAAGTTGTTTTTGTCTTCTGTGTTGCAACATTCTATCATTTTCTTGCCCAGGATTAAAAGACAAAGAGCATGAATTTTTTTTTCGTAAAAAATCTTGATAGTTTTTAATATGGTAGCTAGATAGGTGTAGAAAATTCAGTTTTCAACAAAGCATGCTCAGAACATCAAAAAGTTGTTTTTGTATTCTGTGTTGCAACATTTTATCATTTTCTTGCCTAGGATTAAAAGACAAAGCATGAATTTTTTTTTCGTAAAAAATCTTGATAGTTTTTAATATGGTAGCTAGATAGGTGTAGAAAATTCAGTTTTCAACAAAGCATGCTCAGAACATCAAAAACTTGTTGTCGTCTTAGTTTGTGACATTTTGCTTGCCAATGCTTAATGGGACAGAGTTTAGCTACGCTGAAGGTCAAAATCCGTGTGCAAGATATAATATTATTGGATCGTGGAGACAAATAACAACATTCTTCAAGGCAATTAAATTGCCCCTCCAGGAACTTATCTCTCCCCCTCTCTCTATCTCTCTCTCTCTCTCTCTATCTCTCTCTCTCTCTCATCGGATTGCAAACATATAAATACATAAATACATAAACACATTCAGACATATATACATACATTTCACTGTATAGATATAGAAAAACATCCACACATAAAACCAAGAACGTCTTGACATATACACACATTTACAATTTCTACCCACAGACATACACTTCAGCTTATACTCATAGAAACATTACTAAACTTAAGCACAGTTATATTTACTTATAGACAGATATACACTTTCATATATACTTTCATTATACACATGAATACGCATAATTATATAAATAAAACTCTCATTCTTTCGTTTCTTTCAATTGTTCATTCCTACATAAACATTACAATTTTGAACACATGTAAGCAAATATACGTACTTGTTTTGATAGAAATATACATAGTTACACATGTATATAGAAAAAATAAAGCCAAGCTTTCCACATCACACTGAACATTTGCAAAAGTATTGTCAACAAAAACTGCTTCTGACTGCTTTTTGACTTCTTTCAGACTACTTCAAAAACTGAGTTTTTCATGTCCTATTTGGTTGAACAAAATGAAGTCCACAAAAATCATTTTTGAAAGCTCCTTCATTGCGAAAAATCCATTTCATGCCATTTTAGGGCTTCAAAAAATTTTTGAAATATTTTTTCAGAAAAATAACGAAATTTTTGTAGGTTTCGACCCCCCATACTTCATAGGTGAATAAAGTGAAGTCAACAAAAAATCACTTTTGAGTGCTCTTTTATAGCGCAAAATCCATTTCAGACCATTTTAGGACTTTGAAAAATTTTGAAAATTTTTTTCAAAAAATTCGAAATTTTGATATGTTTCGACCCCTATACTACTTAGGTGAAAAAAGTGAATTCAACAAAAAATCACTTTTGAGTGCTCTTTCATAGCGCAAAATCCATTTCAGATCATTTTAGGACTCTGAAAAATTTTGAAAAATTTTTTTCAAAAATTCGAAATTTTTATATGTTTCGACCCCTATACTACTTTGGTGAAAAAAGTGAAGTCAACAAAAAATCACTTTTGAGTGCTCTTTCATAGCGCAAAATCCATTTCAGAACATTTTAGGACTTTGAAAAACTTTGAAAAATTTTCGAAAAAATTTTTGAAATTTTTTGAAAAATTTTAGGCTTCTGGTGTCTTATATTAGCTTTTTTATGTTTTCACCAAAAAGATTTAGTGAGAGTTCAAAAGTTAGGTAACACCTAATTCTATATACAGCGAACAATTCAACAGCGGATATCTGCCATGTTACTGGAGGGCGGGGGGTCCGGACCCCCCCCCCCCCCCCTCCAGTAACATGGCAGATATGATTACTACTACTGTATGCGTACTTCAAATCCAAGGTAGAAAAATATGCTGTCTCCTGTGATGCGGTTGTAATTAAATTTTGTTGAATCGTGTCAATTAAATTATCAATATTCGGCATTTGATATTTAGTTTTATGGATAGATTTATTCAAAATTTTTGAGTCTAAAGCCAGTTTTACTGCTATATCTCTTTTTATTGTGATTACTATAGGTGAAATAAAGTTTTTATCTGAACAACTGTTTATTTTTTTGATGTGTTTTTCGTCAAGTAATTTCTTAAGTTCTTCATTAACTAGTGGTTGTAAATTAATTGGGACTTGTCGTCCTTTTTGATGTGTAGGTGTAAACTGTTTGTGAAATGTGGATTTGACTGAGTGTTTCAAAGATTTACCGATTCTTGTGATGAGACCTGGAATGCAATCAAATGCAATCTGTTTCTTGATTAAAAATTGGTTTTGATCAATATTTGCGATTGTTTCGACTAGTTGAGAGAAAAGCCTAGCTTTGGGAAGAGATCTCGTCCAATGATGGGTCTATGACCATCTTTCAATACTGTTACTTCAACGCCCGTGGCTATCCAGTCATTACATTTGATTGATGTATTAATCACACCAACGATCTTGATTATATCATTAGAGAAATATTTCAAGTCATGTATCTCTGTTGACACCACTGTGTTTGCGAGATTTTTATTAATAATTGTCCACACGCTTGCGGAATCCACCAATACTTTTGTCTTTGTATTCCCGACACAAATGTCTAAATTCACCGGTTCCACCTCTCGAGTGTCGCTTTTAATTGAAATTGTCGCCACACAATTATCATAATAGTCGTCATAATCCGAGTCATAGTTTGCGTCGTAGTTACTCTGCTGCTGGAGTAGTCTATCTATATTATTGACTAGTTCGGCCGCGGTTGCTGAGGTACCCACTGTGGCCGCCTCAGAAACAGAATCACCTACAGTATTCACTATGTGTTTCGGTTTATTTGGGTGTTTAGGTTTTCGACAAACTTTTGCGAGGTGGTTAGCAATACCACAATTTTTACAATTTGTTCCACGGGCAGGGCAATTTTGTCTATGTGAGGCTGACCATCCATAGCCACAGTTTGGACAAATTGTAGGCTTGACGAGTCGATGAACGTGATCTATTCCAGGATCCTTGTACATTATTCACTGTCGTACTTGTAATTTAGTTTGTGGTCGTCTGAGCTGAGGTCCCAGACATTTTTAGTTGATTTTCTATTCCCATTTCAATGTTCATGGCATTTACAAGTGCTGTTCTTGTCTCCTTTATCAATTCCCTTTGGATTTCGCCATCTTGAATGTTTGCTATGAAGACATCACGAATGATTGATTCCTCGTAGTTTCCTAAATCGCAATTCAAAGATAGTTCCCGAAGGCAATCGTAGAACTTTTCCACAGGTTCTCCCTTCAGTTGCTTCCTGGTGAGAAAGGTATACCGATCAAAGGTGATGTTTCGTTGGTTAGTAAACACCCTATCTAGACTTTACCAAAGATCCTTTGTTGTTACCCGATCAATCTGGATATTCGGTTCTTGGGAACCAAATATTCGTCTACCCTCCATCCCCAGGCTGAGATACGTTAGGGAGACTGCTTTATTATCACAATAATTCCAGGATTTTTCAACGCACAATATACCTACGAATTGTATTTTCTGACAACGATTTAGCCACGAGTTCTTCAATTGCTCGTTTCGCATTCTTCGATCTCTTTCGCTCTGAGATGTGCTGTTTTCAGCATTATCCTCGTATATAAGTTCGGGAGGTAGGATGACCTTGTCTGGGGGACCTTCGAGTAGAATGTTGATCGGAATGCCCTCTTTTGCCATGGTAGCCAATTTCAGAATGATCTGCCAGCGGTATCATCTCAAGGGTGGTTCTAGTGTTGGTTTCTCTCAAAAGGGTTCGATTCCAAAGAGTGCACGTCCTTTGGTTGCTGACTGCGCCATGTGATATCCCTGACCGTAGAGATACGTATGTGAGTCACGAGTCCGCTTTGAAATTGTAGAGGTGGATCCGAGGTGCGAATCCAAGCTGTTACTAATTTGTGGGATTACCTTTTTTAATTTTGATTAGCAATTGAGCTACGATTGTAGCCGTATTTTATCTGACGTTGAAATCCTCCTCGAATCCAATAGGATTCTTTTTATTGGAAAACAGAGTAGATTAACAGCAACTGGTTTAAGTGATGAAATTTATGAGAATGAAAAGACAATCAAAAGTGGGAGGAATGAACAACTGAAAACTTGACTTAATAGTCGGCGGCAAATTTTAAGATAAGTGAACGATGACTTTTGGTTGGGCAAGGGCAAACTTAAACTGATATTGTACTAAATGAAATAATATGAACTCAATAAGGTACAACCGTACCAAACAGTCTTTGTTAGATGAGTAGATGAGTAGTTAGATGAGTTTTCACTAAGAAAATAACAGGAAACAAAATTAGGATGCTTATTTATTAAGAAAAAAGACGAATACCCGGGATGTCGATCATACAAAAACCACGGTAATCATACAATGTCATATAAAATTCCCGGTTATCATACAAGGTCATATATAATTCCCAGTAATCATACAAGGTCATATAAAAATTGTATGATATCCAGGTAATCATAGAAAGGTCATCATTTCATTTAAAGGACGCTTAAACGACACCAATTCTGACGCTCATTTCGATTGGAGTGAAATAGAAAATGATGTCATTTCATTCTATCCCATTAAAATATTCAATTTTCCTGGTTATCGTATATACAAATCATATATGAGTAGTAAGATAATAGGGTACTAAGATAGGGGGGTTATCCTTCGAATTAATACGTGTGACAATAGGGGGTTATCCTTGGCGGCGCTACATGTAAAACAACGGCCGTGCATGGGTGATACATCTAAACTAGCTTTCTTCCGCTTTTATTCCTTTCCCTTTGCGCCTTTCTCCGGTTTGTTAGACTTGTAAGAAAAGATTGAATTGAAACCAAACTAAACACTCCATACAAATTAAATATTTACACTGTGTATTACTACACGCAGTTTCACCAAAATTGCATGAAATTAAATTGGCATTAGCGCCATCTTATTTTGCGTGCTGGTTCTTCTTCGCTGCTGCTTGCTTCTTCAGCTTCAAAGTTTATGAAGGGGTTGTCAGGAGAGGAGCTTTCACTGGAACTGGCGTCAATATCTGCAATATCGTCAGTATCAATATCAGATTCAGTTATCTGCTCAGTTACTAGTAATCCTGGATCGGGAGTCTCCCAAGAGCTGGTGGTGGAGTCTGGCATTGAGAGAGCGGCTGTTGAGGAAGTTTGGGACACTACAAAGTCATTATCCCATTCTGGACTAGAGCTGAGAAGTAAGTTTGAGTAACTGTCATTATCCCACTGAATATCATAACTACCCCAATCAATTTCATCCACGCCACAATCAACGGTCTCATAATGTCCAAAGGGTAGAGCTTTTGTTCCGCAGGATAAACTTTTTGTTGTCGAACGCTTAAAGGCATATTTCGTTGGTAGTAACAGTTTCCAATACATGATGATCGGACATTATTCGAGTGTTTTCAGTGCGAAACACGTTCCCTGTCGTCAGTGTGCTCAAGAAATCATCATGCCGGAGACGTTGTTGAGCGGCCTTTGTTACTCCTTTAGCCGAAAGTTTTCGACAACCTAAAGAGAAAAAAGCCTTTAATCAAGTCTTCATATGTTTACTAACCCCTATGTATATAATAATAAAACTAATACCATTCAGGAGCCTACTAATAACCTTTGTAATTTAAAGATAGAACTAACATGTATTAGAAAAAACAAAGAATACTTACTTTTTGAGAGTATTGAGTATAGTTTCGGCTTTAAACACACAAACTCCGTAATAAAATCTCCTGCAAATTCGTCCTTAAACTTGAGGACTACCCGTTTATTTTCCGTACTGTATAAATAGTGATCATTCGGATAATTGGAGAAATCGAATTCACCAACAACTGAAGCGGGCTTTCTCGCTAGTTCCTCATAAAAGTCTGTACTCTGGATTTTATATAGTAAACTATCCGTGTCACTATATAACAAACGACAATCAAAATGAGCGCGCATTTTTAAGTAATGGTACATTTGATACTTCGCCAGATCAAGTATAGTGGATCCAATTATTGTTGGGGTATTCCAATAAATCTTTCTAGCGCGGAAGGACAAGGCGGCCAGGTTATCTCCGAATATCATGAACCGATCAAACTCAAACTTTGAAATGGAACTCAGAACTTGATCGGCATCTCGTGCAATGGTAAGCTTACTTCGTCTGCGTTTCGATTCGCAATTCTTACCGTATACTGCATTGTTCTTGAGCTTATAAAAGTTCTCTTCGAATTTATTGCTGGCGGCTTGACGTTTATTACTGTTGAGTGTTATATAGGCTGCTAACCAATTCGCTTGTTTGAACTGTAGGACACGGTGTACTTTGGCAACAATTAACCCAAGACTAACGTATAATTTGAGCAGTTTGTAATGCAATACGTAGTTCTTTTTGTCGAATAGCGTTTGAAGCAATTTTTTAACATTCGGGCTGGGTAATCTGTGTTGTTCTTTTAGCTCAAGTTGATATTCGCCCAACCAATAATCTTGAACAATTTCTTTGGTAGGGGCGAGGGGAAAGTCTCGGTGATCATCGTGTAAGTGGACAGGGTAATTTAAGTCTACTTCAGGAAAAAAACCAACTGAAGCGTCGTTAGGGGTATTGAGGATTTCGTTAAGGGTAATTTCTAGGTTGAAGGCGAATTCCCCCACTGGTAGCATGTCCATTTGCATGACAACTCCATAGAGATTATTTGCGTCTACACAGAGCGCAAAAGTTGACTCCTCAGAGGGCCGGTAATCCGATAAATAATTATTATTTGCAACAAAATGACGCTCCTCGTAAACAGATGTTACTCCTCCTCGTATTGCCGGTTCAATCATGTCTAAATGTTCTCGTTCTGTCATCAGCTTGCCCTGCATATCTTTAGTGACGCTTCTTTTGCCATATTGGGGAGAGTGTAGAAATGCATGCAGTCGAGTTGGTATGTTCGAAAGCTAAGTTCACGGTGAAACTCACATACACAGGCTAATAATGCGCAGTCCAGTTTAAGGTATGCGTCATGATAGTCTTGTAAAGTTTTGCACCCCAATAACTTCCACATTTGGTTAGCATGACCTAAATTTTCTTCACTAACAGCCAACTTTCCGCCTTCTAATGTATTGCGCCATTCTGAGAGGGGTAGTAGAGATTGCTCAGAAAACTTTGTACGATCACATACATAAGAATAAGGATAAAATCCTTTTTGTTTGAGTATGTGCCCGTTTGATTCGGAAACCGAGGGCAACATTGCTTTCATGATATCGAAATGGGTGTCAGGCAAAGTTTCTACAAGTTTTTCCAGCGAACTGATCATCATTTTGTACGAATCGATAAATCTTAAATACTTGTAAATTTTTTGTGTTCTTCCTTCTTGAGTTGTAAGAGTATCAATCAGAACTCCGAATGCCATTGATATGTATTCCTCATCTGTTGACGGAATGATTTTTATTGTTGTGGTAGACTCACAGTTGTTCAGAGCAAGACAAATATGATTTAAGTCATAGTTTTGTATGTTATGACCGACCACAGGCGTAAAATTGACATATCGTCTCGCTCGATTACACTTTTCGTGTGCCCAGCCCAAGAATTGGCCACTAAAATGACAATGGTCTAAGTCTATGCTCTCTTCGGGCTCAAGCTCGCTGTCAAAAGGTTCTTCGCATATCCAACAGTGTGTAGCGCTCTTTTTGTCCAAGCTTCTCCGATTCCCGTTGTAGAAAAGAAACTGTTTTTTGCGTTCATGTATGCAGCATTCGAACAAATTTGCCCATACAATCTTCTGAGCTGCCCACATGATGAAAATAGGGAACATTCGAGTGATGATCGACAACAGCCAAAGCAAATCCACATGGCTCGTGCTTTTCAATCACGCGTGTTGATGATTGGTCAGTTGCTGCATCACATCCAGCGACGGGTAGGAGAGAAGATTCAAAGTCAAAATAAATGACCAGAGGAACAAACCACGTAGCTGAAAAATTTGAGAACTTGTATTCATTTTTATCTGGTGATGGCATTTGAATAACTGCAGGGGCATTTAGATAACAATTTTTAGTATGAATATTATAGCTTTCCAGTCCATCACGACACAACCAGAAACAATTACGACAAATGCGATAACCCAATCTGAATTTCAGGTCTCTAACTTTACAAACGACTTTCACAAGGTCAGTAATGAGAACATAGTGATAAATGTCGGCATCATAAAGAAGTAAAAGATCCATAACAAAATCTGATTCAAAAGAGGAGACTCGTAGAGGGTGAAGTTGTCCTTTATCGTAACCAAAGACGTTGATTGCCACATCATTGAGGGTTTCAAAGGCTTTCAGTTGCTCAAATCCCATTGGCATTTCAAATTCGCCTACAGGTTGTTGAATGTTCTCTTGCTGATATGTTGCTGGGGATGTTTTGTCAATATGATAGTTCCTGTCATCTCTATCAAGACTGATTCCATGATGCGCATGATACGCTGCCACGAAGCAATAATTGAAACAATTGGCATCGTCATTGTTTCGAATATTGAGTAATCCGCGACAGTTTGCGAGCTTATGGGGTAAGGCAAGATAGGATGAGCCGCGAATTGGTCGGTAGCGGGCAAATTTGATGTCAAGTTTGATTATTTTTTCAACAACCGACCACTTCCAGATGAAGCAAACGTAGACAAGACAGCCATCATTTTCTCCACCATGCTCCAGTACAACTCGTTTGTGAGTCCCTCTACGTAAATGGGCGTCATGAGAGAGTTGGCATAAATTTCAATGCTCTCCTCCGTTTCGGTTGCGTTTTCATCTTGCTGCAGCTTTAATAACTGTACTTTTACCGCAAATTGTACTTTCTGTGGTCCTTGGCTCAGCCGTTGCTCAATTAGCGTTGCAATTGCAGATCTTTGATTGAGCATGAAGCTCTCAAGATCTCTGTCACCTGTATTATTGACAATTTCATAAGTTTGTAACACACCGTTGAAGGCTGTCTCCGCTGTAGCCTCTTTCGGTTGGTATTCAGGTCCAAATACGGGCAGCGAGTGAAGGGAGTTCATATGCTGCGCAAACAGGTGCGCATCATTGAATCCCATGAAGCACGATCGGCAGCAGTTTGTAAACTTCGAGCGGCAAGTTCGCATATGTTGTTCCAATTCAGACAGTTTCCGTGAATTGAACACACATAGGGAGCAGTTGTACACAGGAAGGCCAACATCGTCTGGATGAAACTTATGTTGATGTCTTGAACGGTTCCCACGAGTGCTAAACGTAGCGGAACAGAAGTTGCATGAATAGACCATTTCTAATAATTTTGACGAATTTCAAATTCTAACAGAACTTTGATAACAAGTAAATAACTCGGAAATGACTAAGGTCACCAAAACTGAAGCACGAATGTAATTTCTGAGCGCGAAATTCAAAATTTCAAAATGCTGCAATCTGATTGGTCGGTTTTGGCGTTTACCTTTATTTCGAAATTTTGTTAGTTATTTGAGAAAAAAGATGTGTTTTCAACTCTCCATTGCAATCCTAAGCCAAAATATATCACCATAAGGAACCCTACAGAGTATTGCTGGTCATTTTTTTTCAAAAAACGTTTTTGGAGAAGCTGCAAAAACATGATAATTTTTCAAAATTGTAATAAAATGCGCTATTTTAAGCATTTTCAATTACGGGTGGTTAGAGTTGTGCTACGTTCTTAAGTGTGATGAGCAAAAATACTCCTCGTGCCGAAAAAAATAGGACCCATATTAAAAAATTGCTCAAAAATAAACAGAAAAAAAGTGTCTTTTTTTTCTGAGGCCTTACTTGATGACAGCTGTTATGAGATAAATTTGCACTGAGGACCCATCAAGTCCAAAAATGTGAAGAAAGCCGATCTAACATCTTTCCTTAGGGTACTTCATACGCTAATTAATGCCAGATGTTAATGTGACATTGATTGCCAGATGTTTTGAAAATCGGTGAAGGAGCCATTTTTTGATGATGATGCTTATGAGCAATAATGTCAGGCATCAAGCAGTGATTACAAAACCGTTGCAAAAATTTCAATTTTTTTTTCTAGTAATTAGTAATTAGGTTAATTAACCCTTAATTAGTCGCTAATTAGGGGTTAATTATCTCCATAACGGATGAGTAAAATCTGACGAGTGTGATGAGATGTTTTGTAATTTAGAGTATGCTGAAGCTTACTGAGCAATCAATTTTATCCCAAGTATTTTTTGGAACCGTCTTTTTTCGTGTCAAAGGTCAGAGGTCATGTGTCAAAAAAAATAATTTTTTTTGAGTTTTTTTTCGTTTTTTTTCAAACAAACATGCTCTTTTTCTTTCAATTGATCCCCAAGTAACAAATGGGAGGTGATTCTAGTGTAAGCTGGAGAGCGCATCTACTGAATTAAGTGTTAAAAATTGACGTCTGTAATACATTTTTTCAAAATTTTTCTTTGATTCCTTTTCAATTTTTGAAAATTTCTTCAAATTATGAATTGAATTTGGAAATCAATCCATGCTACAGCTGTGGTATGGAGTTTGCATGTAATTAGCGTCAATACCGCTTGATCTAACATATGGCTATATCTCTTAAAGTTTATGTTTAATATATAATGTTAGCAAAAATTTTGTAGATTGAGAAGTGTATTTATGGATATAATTCACACAACACGTCATAGTAGTTGCAATAATTGAGCGTTTGTTAGGAAACGAATGTTTACATCATAATGAAAATCCTTTCTGAACATGTTCGAACTTGATCAGTTGCGAAATTTTAATTTCTTTGGCTCAGCAAATTTAAAACTACAAAAACAGATATCAAAAGTTAAATTCAGCTTTCAAAAAGTTGAAATCACACTTTATTGAAACAAAATCAAGTTAGCATCTCACTATATAAAAGAGATTTGTGGTGATTCATCAAAGTTTTTCGAGTCATTCAAATAAGTCCATTAAAGAATTCTCAGATAGCCGTTTCCCTGGTGCATTGCAAATCTTGGGAATGTCTGTAACGCCAAAAACACGTGCTGGTTCTGGTGTTTGAAATTGTGTAGCTGAAAGTAACGCTGTATCAAAATGGTTTCCACTGAGCAGAGCCGTAGAATTGTTCTTGTGAATTCCCGCAAAGAGAGATGGACTAGATGTCGGCGTCAAACTGGGACTCGGATCAACTGCTGGTGTTACTGGCAAGCTGGCTGAATCCAATTGCGATTGACTTTCTGGTGAGCAAGGTGATGATTTTGTGCCCCACATGTCAGCTAAGTTTTCGCAAGCTTGATAAGCCCCTAACTGGTTTTCAAACAGAGGCACACAGTCGCAATCGTAACGAAACAAAATTCGTTTAACGTCGTTAGGTAAGTACTCCATGTCAAAATGTTGAAATGTTGGCAAAGCTTTCGGAGGTAAATGTCCCCCTGAAGTAATAAGACTGCATTCTGCTGGTTGTGTCTTCCCTGGTAAAGAAGCAATTGCGTTAATGAAAAGCTTAGGTATCAAACAGTGCTGGTAAGTTTGCCAAACATCACCTTGTCTCTTCTGTTGAATCAGCACAACAAAGTTTTCGAACACTGTCTGATAAACCAATGTTCGCTCGAAAGCATTAACAGATTCAGCAAGTATTTGAACGGACATAATTTTTTGCACAAATTTTGAGAAACGAATTAAAACCAATTTGATAAGAGACGGTTGAAAAATATTGTATGTCTGGTAACGAACTCTTGAAAGAAAGCAAAGTGCACTGAACGCATGGTTTAAAGAAAATGAATACCTAGTTCTCAAGTTGTATTGTACAACGTGTAATTCAACAGTTTATGTCTGGGGTCATAATTGGTTTAATTTTGGTAGTGTATATGCTCTGTTACATGCTCT
This sequence comes from Convolutriloba macropyga, assembly GCF_964194025.1. NCBI lineage: Eukaryota > Metazoa > Xenacoelomorpha > Acoela > Convolutidae > Convolutriloba > Convolutriloba macropyga. Next base: position 12,541,697 of record NC_134479.1, on the reverse strand, counting down.
ACACTTGTTATTATACATGGGTTGATACAGTCTATAGTTTGTACTAACTCAATTCTTATCTAGAACGTATTTTATTATTAGCATTTCATTGTACATGTTTAATCTTATCAGAATTTCCCTACTGCTGTAGGTTCACATGTGTTTCCAATTTTAATACACACCTAGGGTCATATCTGTTCCAAGATATAAACATATGGACAATTCCAATAAACAATGTACACTGCACTGCTGGTTCAAATACACACCTAGGGTCACATCTGTTCTCTCTAGAGAAATAAAACATGTGGCCCGCATATAATTTCAATATACAGTGTACACTACAATCCTCAATGACGTCAAAAACACACCCAGGGTCACATTTGTTTTCTCTATAGAACCAAAACATATGGTCCACATATAATTCCAATAAACAGTGTACACAGCACTGCTGGTTCAAGTACACACCTAGGGTCACATATGTTTTTTGTCTTATCTCTAAGGTCACAGCTGAAGTTAATTATACAATATTTGAACAACAGACAGACTCAAGTACGCCATAGGCGTACTTGAGACTGTATTCACAAATCATCTACAATTGTAGGCCTCCATCAAAACAAATTCAAACTGATTTTGTTAATAGTGAAACTTTACGCAGAGCTGAAACAATTTTGTATGGTCCTCATTCTGGTGCTTTTTGTCAAATTATGGATATTTTTTGATTGGCTATGGGAAACTGAATATTGATTCTGATTTAGTGAGTGTTCGCTTTGTGTATGAAGAAAAAGTAAAGTTTCGAAAAAAAATAATATTTTCAACAGACAGGCGTACTTGAGACTGTATTCACAAATCATTTGGATTCAATTAGGCAGTTTGACGACACTTGTTTAATCCCAACTTGCCGCACCCATTGAATTGTAGTTTTACACATTATAGCACTTGAAAGTAATAAAACAAGTTGCACACTATGCCTTTCACTTCCACTAAAGACACAGAGTTTGGAGATTGTTATTTCGATATTTCCAAAACTGATAAGCGCTTAATCAGGGCAACGCTGAAAACCTATGAAAGGACAGGGACATATGTATTTCTGAAATTGTTCAAAAAAGCAACAGACGATTACGAGTTTGAACAGAGAATTTCATTAACTCTTGGAGAGTTTGAAACTTTGGTCAGTTCAGCTAGCAAAATACAGAACTCAGTGGCTGATCAGCAGTCATCGCCAAAACCACCACCAGCGAAGAAACCAAAAATTCAAAAAGAAGATGTCAACAACGATGGTTAAAGCGATGTTTGAGCGTTCTCCAAATTACTTTAAACAATATCAGAAACAGTTCAAATTTCTCATTGTGGAAGAGAAACCTACCTTTTCTATTGGAAATTGTTTTGCAGTGTGTGCACATTTTGATTCCGATTTTTGCAATTTAGTAAGTAGCCATCATCACGTTCTGATAAACTACTTTTGAAAAGGAAACATTGAAACGATTTCAAAGCTTTCCTGTGCCTTGTGTTTATACAGCTTTCAAGTTCTTGTTTTGGACTGCACCAAATTTGGAGACTAATGGAGATGTAATTTCAAAGCTTAAATTAGCAACCGAATTCAACAGTTCTGCAGAAAAAACTGATTCACAGTCAGTGCGCAAACGACTACCAGCTTTTGCTAACAACAACAACAACAACAACAACAACAACACTCTATCGAAAAGCAGCTCTACAAAACAAACAAATGTCAATCCCAAAACGAGTGCCAAGATGCCAGTAGTTGCTCAAAAGACTATCTACAATTGTAGGCCTCCATCAAAACAAAATCAAACTGATTTTGTTAATAGTGAAACTTTACGCAGAGTTGAAACAATTTTGTATGGTCCTCATTCTGGTGCTTTTTGTCAAATTATGGATATTTTTTGAGTGGCTATGGGAAACTGAATATTGATTCTGATTTAGTGAGTGTTCGCTTTGTGTATGAAGAAAAAGTAAAGTTTTGAAAAAAAAAATATTTTCAACAGACAGGCGTACTTGAGACTGTATTCACAAATCATTTGGATTCAATTAGGCAGTTTGACGACACTTGTTTAATCCCAACTTGCCGCACCCATTGAATTGTAGTAAGTTAGTAAGTTTGCATTGAAGTTAGTAAGGTTAGAACATCATATGAAAAGCAAAACGAATCAATTCATTATCGCTAATTTTTACAAGTTTTTGAGCACTGAAAACAAAATGAGCAATATAAATACAAAACAGTCCACAAAGTTTAGAGTTTGCATTTTGAATTGGTTGATTCTCCAAGAGTTGATAGATATTGTGATTGTTGCCAACAGAAATTATTCTTTGATATAGGTGTTTGTACGATGAAATGGGCCGACCAAGGGGATTGGCAAACAGAAGTTGGTTGTTCTTTCTGCGTAAAACTAACCAGTGGGTGCCAATTTTTTCAGCAGTTGCTGCATTAACAATAAGGAAGCTGTTTCTGTTCATTTTTTCCGGAAAGTTGCTGGCCGCAAACACGCCATGAAATTTGTATTTAAGAGTTTTGCAGCCTTGGATTAAATCATTAATATCATCTTCATCCATCATTAATTTGTCAGAATGTTATTCTTTGATACTCTTCTTGCACTATCAACAAAAATTGAGCCGTAGAAAATTCGGTAGGGCTGTAGAAAATTTCAACTCAATGGAAATTGACGAATTTGTAAGCTCAGGATGAATAAAATCATGGGATGCTTGTTGGGTGCTGGTCAAATCAAAAACCATTATGAAATGGTTCGGGTGTTCTGTCAAACTTATTCCATGACCATTGTCGATGTAAGCTAAATCCGATATTGTATTAAAGTAGAGACGTTTGTCATCACTTGTTGATATTGGACTGTCTGCCACAGGCAAACCGTTTCGGTAAATATAAATCTGCTCAAGGTCGCATTTGTGGAAATTAAATGGATTCTGTCTGTTGTTACCAAGAAACGCTTCGTTAGTGTTCAGACAAATTGCTAGTCTACGAATCGGTTCTCTGGCAAAAATATCTTCTTGTTTCCAACTGTGGAGACCCGTTGATGCCAGAACTGTTTTTGTTAGAGTCTCCAAGTACGGATACGAAGCTGGACTTGTTAACAAAGTTTTTTCTATAGCCGATACAACATCATCGTTCAATGTCATCTTGCGCACATACAAATTAGCTTCGACAATTTTTACTTTGTAGTGCTTGGCTGCATCGTCAGACATTATAACAAAATCATCTATTGACCGTCTAAATGCAATGCGAAGAGTCACACCACTTAGCAAATGTCTGTCACAAGTGAAAAAGTCAACTGCAACTTTACCGTAAAATGTGCACTCAGCCGATTGCCTCACTAAGGCTTTCCTTCTGTTCACTTCTCCGGTTGACAGCGCTCCTAGATTTTCTTCGTAGGAATAGCCCTGACATGCCAATCAGGTGTTTTTTGCATCTTTGTTATGTGAAAATTCTGTTTCAATAAAACTTTTATGGCATAGTTTCCGTTAGCGTTTGAAATTTTTAGTCCATTAGCAGACACTGTACAGTCAGAGAAGAGTGAAAGTAAAACATTATTGCAAAAATAGGGAGCATCTGTCTTCGTAACATCTGTTGCTGCTCCTGCGTCGTATCTCAAATCAGCTTCTGATAGCTGGACAATTTTACATTTCACTTCCAAGAAAACTTTCTGTATGTCAATAAAATTATTTCGGTCACCGGCGACTTCAAATTCTAACATGGGTCCATTTGGACCGTAGACTGGGCCCAACTTTTGACAAAAACTACCATCGAAAGATACTAAGAGAGAAGGTTTTTCGAACAAATCCAAAGAACTGTGAGTTGCCTCTGATGGTAACAAATTAGCGATCATGGTTCACTCTGGCAAAAAAATCTGACCGACTTCTTTTTGGAGCTCTGTGCGTTGAGATGGTTTTTTTGCGTTTGTTGATTGCTTTCTGTCGCTTGACTCCTTTTGAATTCCTCCGACGTGAAGTATTTCGTCGAGATCCCCCTGTCTGTTTTTTGACAGTTTTTGAGATTGTATTTTTAAACGCCTGTTTAGGAGATTTTTTGCTTCCGACTACATCCAAAATCTCTGGAACACTTTGTTTCAATAGCTCTTTCCCGATACGCTTCGCTGTAGGCAAAATGAAACGACGTGCTAAAGGTAGCGCAACACGTCCAATGCGTGCAGCTAGAGCTCCAAAACAAATTCCTCTTTGACGACAATGTCCAGAGAAGTGAGGCAAAGACGTTGCTTGGTTGGCATAATACGAATCCATTTTAAGGGGAAAATTTTTTGAATTGTAGTGTTAGAATAACTTTTCCAGTTCCCGAAAAGGGAACTAATTGTCTTGTTTCTGTTCTCAGTTCAATTGAAATCGATTGAATTGTGTTGGTTAGGAGCTTCTTATAGTCTAAATTTGTAAAAACTATCCGATGAGTGGGTTCAAGCTCACAAACACTGCCGTTTTTCAGGCGTTGTTTTGAATCAATGACTCGCAAAGAGGAGCCTGAGTGTCACCGACGTTTTGGTATTCAATTATGTTAGTGTAGATGAAAATTAGATGTTTTCCAGCACAAAGGTCAGCTGGGAACTCCCCATAATAGGCTTTCGTATCATCACTTTTCATAAACCTGTTTGCATTGGGAATCATTTTGTACCCAATGTGTATTCCATTACCGTCAGGAATACTCTTAAATCCAATAATGCTTGGAATTTATTCGCTGGGAAATGTAATTCCCTCATACTTGCCAAACAAAAATTCATATTTCCCGGAGCTCTTCAACTCTCTGAATGAAAAATGAGGCAGGCCAATTGTGCGCTTAATTGTAGCAAGAAGTTGAGCCACTGTATCAAAGGTTCCTGGCATAAAACTAAATTGCTGTCCACTATAAGGTCTAGAAATAAGATTGGCTCCCAAAGAAATCTTTTGGGAATCTTCAAAGTCTTTTAAGTTGTACGCAATTAGATTTCCGTTTACTATGTTTTCTATTTTTGTTGGGAATATGATTTCACTTAGCGCCACTCTCCAATCACCTGCAAGTTGAATTTCGTCATTGAAAAAATTCCGAAATGATGCGAGTGTATTTGAATCAAATATTTCAATTGAAGCTGATGAAACAACGTCAATAGGGAGCCTGACAAGTTGTAGTTCTGGTTGGTAAAATTTTCCTTGAATTGGTTCCTTGTCTGCGTCGGCTAAGGTGTATGTTGGTGGGCTTAATGTCGGTATTCCCGTTATTTCAAAGACTTCGTCTGTGAATGATTGCATATAACTTTTCCTGAATGCTTTATCTTTTTAACTACTCTCACAAAGACTCCAATGTAAAACTTGGGCTTCTGAGTTGAGCTTGTTTGTGCTGCCAATGACACTATTCGTGGCACATCCGTTTTTGTAACTTTGTTAGGAGCAATTTTTGTTATTCGATTGACTCTTGAATTGATTGTTTTCACAAATTGGTCTAATTTGTCAATGTAGCTATAGGTCCACTTTTCGTCAAGATACCGATCAATTATCTTTTTGAGAGATCTAATGTTCCTCTCTGCAAAAGCTGATTTTTTTTCGCTAAAGGTACTATATAAATGAATTCCAAGTTTCGTACACAATTGTTTGAATGATCCAAGAAATTCTGTACCATCGTCAACCCATACTTTTTCGGGCTGTTTATTTTTGATCATCTTTTTGAATGCTTCAGCTGCTTTGGTTGCATACTTTGTTTTCATTGGTTGCACTCGTAATTATCTTGACAGACAATCAACCGCTACTAGAAGATACTTTATATTGCGGTTATACATTGCCAGTTTATCAACGTGTGCCAAATCCAGAGACCAAATTTCGTTGATGTCTTTTACAAAAATTTTAAGCATGGGAAATTTTAATCGAATTGAACGGTACTTTGTGAAAGACGGCTTTGTCTTCAAATAGGACTGGATTTACCTAGAGGGAGCTTGCTTTGCGTCTGTAACCGCTTTATGCTTCCATACGATGCTGGTCCTTTCAAATAAAACTGATCCAATTTTGTTTCTTCAGGAAAAGAAAGACCACATCTTCTGACTGGTCTCTTCTTTGTCTGTCGTTTGGTTCGGTTCTTCTTTATATCTTTTTTGGGTTGGTTTTGAGCCACTGTGTTGTTCTCTACTAGAGAAGAGCTCTTGCCGACTGGGGTGTTCTCTAGTTGGGAAAAACTCTTGTTCACTTTCAGACGAGGCTTCCAAGATTTGCTTGGCATGTGTATTTGCAACAAGATGAGGTGAGATATTAAGAGCAATTAAAATTTTGGAGTATTTTTCAATGTCAATTTTTTTAGTTGGTTGCTGCAGATTGTACAGAAATGTTGAAGCCTTAATGCCCAGTCTTTCTTTATTTACGTGAAGAACGTCGTTCGACTCTACAGTTACTGTTTCAGATTGGTTAATCAAGTCAAGTATGATTTTTGATCTTTTGATTTGGTTTTTATTCATAAAGTCTAGCTCTAACAATATGGAGTCGAAATCTTTGCTTTTTTGTTTTTTCACTTCTGGTTCAATCTCGCTGTCTTCGCTCATGGGTTCTGTTTTTTTCCTCTTCTGTTGTTTCAATCATTTTGTCTGCAGTCTCAACTGGTTCAACTGCTTTCTCTGGTTTTTCCATTGAGTTCGACTGGTTTCTTTGCAAAAGAGACAGCTGTGCAGCTTTCTGTTTATAAAGGTGATTGTCCAAAACTTCTTTTTTTACCGGTTGATGTGAAGCAAAAATTCGTTTTGGAATTAAAATGAATTCTTCGGTGTGCTTTACGATTTTGTCAAATAACGATAACAAGCAAAACCAACAATTTTGACCAAATCTGTTTCTCTAGCAAAAAGTTGCCTCTTTTCTTTCAAATTTGTTTGTCTAGACAATAGTTTTCTGAATGATTTTTTATAACCTCGCACAAAATTTTTTCGTATTGGAACATTACCATTGACAATGTTGAGCAAACATTCGCAAAGGAACTTAATGAAAATGTTTGGAGCTCTCTCTATCTTCTCTTTTAGTTTTGTATCCGGTACGTTTAGCAGCCGCCCCAGCATACAAACTTCTTTCTCTCTCATCGCTTAAACTTGTAATAACAGCTTTAGCTCATGGCAGATAAAAAATTGATGGTCCTGGAGGAACAATATCTGAACAGTAGCGCAAGACGTCTGATGTTTTGGGATCCAAATCAATTAATAAATGACCAAGCGGTTCTTTGGTTGCCAGGTCATAGCTTTCTTTTAAAAATTGAGAGTTATTCAACTGTCTGTCAATAAAAATAATCTGTTGTGTGTCACGTGGTGATTTAAACAATATGATATGTGTTGTATTTAGATCAATTGTTCTGGACCATCTGCTTTGTTGGAAAAAATTGTGTTTAACATAAATTACACTGATGTTTCTGTGTCGCCCTGCAGTTGCTAATTTTGAAAATTTTTTGTCATTAAAAATTTCTTCACATGAGTCATCGAACACAAGGAGGCCGTTGTCTAACTCTGAAATGAGTTCAAAATTAGAGAACTTTTTTAAATGTATGTTCAGTTTCTTCTCTAACGATTGGAATTTTGGCTGATCATGCTGATAAAAATAATAAATTGTTTGAAATTCTGGGTAAAAAGTGCCAACTAATGACATTTTGAAAATGAGCTCAGTTTTCCCGCAACAAGATGGCCCGCAAACAGCCATGAACAACCGGTCAGAGGTGGAAATATTTTTATTCATAACTTTGGATTTGGAAGAGCGTATCCAACTGTACAAGAGAGAAGTGAAAACCAAAATGTGGATTCTTCACAGTCGAGACTGAAAAAAACCAACTTGGCGAGAGACACATTTATAAGAAAAATTAATATTAAGATTTGTGTAAAGTATACAACCTCTGATCGAGGCAATCTCGAATTGCAAAACCTCCAAGATCGTCTTTCTTGGTGGTCAGCGTCAAAAACCATGTCAGTTATGCCTCCGCCCGAATCTAGTTGATCTTCGGTTTGACTCATTTTGAAACAAAATTATTCAAATAATGAATTGCTTTTCAAGAATGTTACATATTTATTCAAAAATAAAAAATTCATACAAAACATATCCAAAGTCGTTGTCTCCTTGTTTGTAAGTGATTGTATAGTTTGCATTCATCGAATCTTGTTTATCTCTAAAAACAATTGACTCTACATTGTTCTCTTTAATCAGCTGCTTGATTTCATCGGGAAGAGTCTCATCGTCCAGAGACATCAGAATTGGCACTGCACGCTTGGGCGTAGGTAAAGGGGTTAGTTTCAACCTTTTCATTTTCTCTGGTAAAGACATGGTACAATTGAAAGTACTCCAGTAGAGAAAGATACTTCTTGAAAGCTTCTATTTCAGCACCAGCGCACACGATCTGCTGTTTTCTCAAAACTGTTTGCCCTCTTGTGTCAATTTTTTCTTCCTTGATAAGAGTAACCGTTAACTGATTTTCAGGCGTTATGCAACTGTAAACTGTCACATTTGGAGACGAATTCACATGAAGTAGAGACGGAGCTGGTTTCTCCAACCGACGATTCATTCGTCAGCCACTGGTAAAAGAGTTTTGCCTTCTTATTGGCACAATGCTTGCTTCTTTGTCGTTTTGGGCAACTCAATGCATGTAGTTTGCAAACTGGTGTCTCCCGATATAATTTCAAGTGTTCAATTTTTGGGCAAAACAAAGTTTCCAAGTTGATAACGTTCCTCTGTAACAGCTGCCGTAAAGTTTCCGTTTTTTCTAATCCTTTTGCGTAAAAATCAGAAAAGGGAAATCGAAGAACTATACTTTGAAAAATCTGTTGCAAATAATGATAAGGGTACTCTCCTGTCTCCCACGAGAGACCATGAAGAAATTTAGATACCCACAGGAGAGATCTTTGCTCACTCGAAGAAAGTATGTTAAATGAGTTTGGAGGTAAAAAAGAAATTGTATCGTTGTAATTTTTGGTAGATACCGTAAGTTCTTTATTATAAATCGAGATTTTTTACTTCTAAAGCCTTCAAAGTCAAGAACAACTGCTCCAGATTTCAACATTCCAGCAAATTGAATAAACTATTTTTGTTTAGTAACAAAACGAGCTCTACTGGACAGACTATTAGGTTCTGCAGCGTTATTCAATTGAAATTAACTGATTTATTTTTCATTTTCCCCATTGAGGAAAAATTATAAAAAATTATAAGCAGACAACGTTTATTCTGATCTGTTTTTAAAATCGATCTTTGTAGGTAAAAAAAACGTTCACCCACAAAATGGTTCTAACATAGCAAAAAACTTTTGCCTCAACTGAATTGACAGAATTTAATTTGATAGCAACTTAGACTGAAAATTATATCAAAAAAATTGAGCGTATGTATGTGCAGGCCAGTTTCATTATTTGCTCGGACACAATTTAGAAAGCAACATCAAACTAAGTGGACATACTCAAAAATTAGGGTGCGTGTACAGTCCTCTAAAAAATTTTTATACGGAGGTTTTGGAAATTTGCAATTTCTTAAGTTTTATATTAGAAAATTATGCTAAATTTACGTTCCGGAAAAGATATAAAAGATGAATGTGAGGTGGTTCAATTTGTCAATTTGTTGACGAGTGTTTCATGTCACTTTTGTCGCATGGTTTAAATTTGTAAAAAAAAATTGACGATAGCTCCTCTTGAACAAGTTTGACAAAAGCAGATTATCATTTCACTTTGAATTTGGTAAAATGCAAATAAGATAAATTGAATAGATGGCGGCTCTGATTTTTCGCACATAAAATAAGACCTGTTCAAAACTGTCGATTTCTATGAACACTTCTTGATTACCAATTGTCAATTGAAGTTCATTTAAACGTGTTGCGGAATACGGCCAGAGATTTTCTCTCCTAATAACTTGTAAGATCTTGCGTCCCAATAGATACGAGGTTGAATGTATTCTAATCATTCGTTCTCTTCCATCAATTGTCCGGTAGAAATTTTCTACAAGGTATGTCTGCTAAAAGTCTACACAGTAGAAGATCACAAACCGAAAGGCATGGAAGCTGTTATGTGCTCAGAAAAATTGATTGTCGTCGAAATGCTTTTTAAAGGCTGATGTTTTGCCAGATGAAATAATTATTACACAATTAAGCCAAAAAAAATTCCACACTGACTTGATGCAGTGGGAAACATCAGTATTTCTTTCAAAAATAGTAAGCTACTTGCATCTTGAGTGAAAAATATATGAGTACAGCCATTTTACAGAAGAAAACCAAACAATATTTGAGGACCTATTGCTATTGTTGACAAATCGCCGAAAATGGAATCCACTCCCATGTTACATCAGGTCAGTGGATTTAAAGTTAAGATATGAACTTAGATAACGGAGTTCTAGACAACTTTGCAATCATCGGTTCCATTGAACAAAAAATTGGGACCTTTGATGCCGTATCAAGATTCTTTGCCCTTATAGTTTTGCCAGGGATATTAAGTCATTGCTTTTATGTAGGTTAACATGTAAATGCGTAAACATTGGTTAGATTGTGACCTTTGTTTTTCAAAAAATCTGACCAATTTTGTTCTAATTGATTGTCTGTTTTCATTTGAATACCACTGAACCATCTATGGCATGGTTAAATTTCAGTTTCTAATTTCAAATGTTGGAGATCAATGAAAAATAACGTCAATTAGATATATTGACTATAAGATTGGTGTCAGAGATTTTTGATTACGCAGAAGCTGATAGAGGAGGAAGCAATTGAAATCGGCCGGAATGTGTTTAATTCGACTTGTTAGTCTTACTTTGAAGTAAAAAACTTAATTTACTTCAACTCTGACAGATCGAATATGAGTCAGAAAAAAATCTGTGCAAGTAAATCTATCGAGTAATATCTTGTTACAGTGTTAAAATTTTCTTACAATGTATTTATTCAGATGAACAGTTTTTTATAATTAAAACTTCAAAAAGATTTTGTGGTAGACATTAATCAAATTCTCCACGTCAGAACTTAGTCTGTATTGGAATCAACTTAAAATCTTCGGTTTCAAAGCAGAATGCTAGTGAATTGACAGAGCGCGAGAAAATTGGCTAAGCGTTTTCCAAGTCTGTTAACCGCTGCTCTGATGCTGATATCCTAGAGCTCAATGTGTTAGTTCGACTGTTCAATATACTTATATCACCGCTGTTTTCTAATGCTCGCTTTTCAGCTTCGATCACGTTGTCTTCGCTCTTGAAAATAGTTTCATTCAATTTATCTAAGTCAATCGCAAACAAGTCTACTTGTTTCTGCGTTCCATTTTGAACAGATTGAAGTGATAAAAGTGATCCGTTGATACCATCAAAGTTACTTTCCAATGCATCCAACTGAAACATAAAAAAGAGCTTTTGTCTCAACTCGGCTACCCTAGTTGGGAAATCTTCGGTATTCAAATTGCTGGTTTCGTCATTTTTTTCTAGCCTCTAGCCATAACGACGATATTTCCTGTGAAATTTTTGTTGATTTCCTTGTTTGTGCACCATATTTAACATAACAAAGATTTGGTATCATCGTTATTAAACGAATGACAAATTCGGTATTGTCATTTTTAAACGTAAGATAGATTTGGTCTTGTTTTAAGAAACACCAGTATTTATAGTCCAGCAGACCGAGCAATAAAAACGATAGGCTTGAGGCATTTTGAAACGCAACCAACCGTCATAATCATTGTTTGCAAGTACTTCAAAATAATCGATAGTCCAAAAGCATGCTTCAGTTTTTAACTCAAAAGTAATCAAGAAACTTCTACTCGTTTATTTATTTTTGTGAATGAGCTAAAAAAGAATTTTCAATGAAATGGCAGAATTTATTTCTTAGAAGAACGTTTGAAGTTCCTGCAAAAAGACCGTATCATAGCGTTTGACTAAATTATGCACAGAAAAAGCAAATTTTCTAATAAAAAAACCGACAATTTTTTCCGTCTAAAACCGCACGTACCGACAATCTCTAACGTTTAAAAACCAAACACACCGATTCTTCTGAAACCGGACATACCCAATCTCTCAAAAAAACGGCAATACCGAACAGAGCGAACATACCGAAGCTTTCCTACGTTTGAGACCAACGATACCGAAGTTTTCATACTAATTTTTGTCGTTTTTTTCTGTGTTCTTAATTAGGGTATTAAGATTTCATCATTTCTTCCCTATTTCCTACAAATAGTGGAAAATGTTGAAAAAAATTTAAAAGAAAGCTTACAAGTTAAAGACCTGTTTGACATAACAAAACTATTTCGGGGAAACATTACATTTCGTCAAGCGATGGGTTGAAAACAAGGAATAAAAAATCGTGCCTTTGATAATGTTGTGGCACTTTGTGAGTTGGAATACTCCCGATTGGTAACTTGTACACTCTCTTTGAGGAGTGAAATTTGTTCCTCCAAATCCTTTATCGTTGAGTTGGCATTTCTTAATATAAATCCATATACGCAAGTAAAAGTTATCAAAAGAAATAAAGAGATAACGGAACAACTTATTAGAACTACAAGAATCCATTTAGGTATAATAATTTTTTCACTCTTTAACCAAACGGCTCCAATTTTTCGCGCTGGGTCATTCAATTGAAACTTTTCGGGAAGGTCATTGAGTGTTACTTGTTCTTTATCGGGTGCAATATAACTGTTTTGCTCACGCGAACCAGATGGTGTTTTGCCGCTCATAATTTGACCTTATACAAATTGAAATGATCATCAAATTTTTTTATTCAATGCAGATAAATCAAGTTTTTTGCATAAACTGAAAATTAATAACTGAAAATAACTAAATTTTCAATCACTGTAGCAATAACTTTTAATACAACGATCTTCTATGCAGCTGTTCAGAAAAAATACATATCAAGCATACTTTTTGAGCGACTTCGCAAAGAAAAGTTAAAGTTATCAAAAAGAGATCTAAAAATAGCAGCTGTGAACGAAAACAAAAGCTATCAGCAAAAAGAAAAAAATAATCATTTTCATTGTTGTTCAACTCACTAGTTGATTGTTCAATATGATTTTGCTGAGCAAGTTGAATAAGTTGAATGCTACGTTGAAACAAGTAACTGCATACAGTAATTAGTATTGCATTTTGTGTGTATGAGAATATTACCCATTTTTGACTTTTAGGGAAGAAAAGACAAATAATCGATGAGCAAGATAGGAAACTAGAACCAGTGCCACTGTACAAAGAAATTTACGATTCCACAAGGTTCATTTTTTGCAAATTTCTGCAGTTCTCACTCAATAAGGGAATTTTTACCGTACTTTTTTTGTAGAAAAAGAGTAACTTTGGTCAACATCAACATCGATCAAATTTTCTTTCTGACTTAACATGTGCTGCCAAACACTTTATTTTATTAAATATTGAGCAGCAGTGAGTGAAAATAACACCGGCATCGTAAAAAAGCCAATTTTGTCTTCTCTTCCATACAATTTAATAACGTCAGATGAAAAACGCAAGGCAAAAAACGCAACTACCAAATGACTTTGATTACGACTGAGAGAAAAATTGCCTCAATTTTACTGAGAAATAAGTTATGCTTGCTTGAAGTTTTCTATCCTGTCAGTATTGTGAATGGGAGATATTGCAGTAAATTGCCGAGCACATATTGAAAATTTGTTGGATAACGTAATCTAATTTTAAATATTGTTCCGACTCCACTTGTGGGGGGGGAGGAACTATATACACAAATTGTTTTTTTTTGTTCAGTCAATTTTGGCCGATCGATATATTCATCGGAGAGAATTGTGAGTGGTATCATTAAAAAGCTATTCCAGCGAAGAATTCAAAAAAAAGATTTTTTTGTTTTTTTCTAGGATTTATCGAGGATTGAAGTTTTTGGTGAACACGGGATATTTGTTCACTTTTAGTGTGATTTTTCTTCAAAATAAGAAATTTTCTAAAAAATAGTATTTCAAACTTGAATTTCTTGCAAAATACTTTAATCCGATTTTGCCTTCCTAATAGACTAAAGGCGATAAAAAATACCAGTTCTATTCTTATAGGGAGCTTCAATATCAAAAAAAAATTGGAAATCTATTTGAGAGCTCTTTTTCTTTTTTTTATAAAACATTTCTTTTTTTTGCTTTTTTAAGTAACCTAGAGTTAGGTCACTTTCCATATCATGTTTCATTAATGACATCCTCATTTACAGTCAATTGAAGCCCAATGAACAAAAAAAATGTTTTCAAGGAATTGCTTATGATTTTTTTTAAAATTCGATTATGAGTTTTCGTAATTTTAAATGAAATTTTGGTTTTCTCTTTGAGGTATTACTAAAATTGTGCAGTCTTATGGCATGGACTAATGGACTAAGAGTGCAATATGTTTTGTAATGAGATCCAAGTGACCATATCTAGTGCTTTGAGTGGACAGCTAATGGCTCTTAAGTAAATATAAGTTTTCGAAATCTTTTTTGAACATTAACCAGTCATAAACTTATTGTCGTGAACTGTAAGTCAGTCTCTGTGATGACAGCACCCATCCGACTGTAACCAAAATTGAGCTAGCTTGCATTTTTATCTTCTAACTTTTAGTATTAAGATTTCAATGACACAAGATTTCAAAAAGTTTTTAAATTTTTTTTGGATATTTCCGTTTTATTAGTTACTTTTGAAATCTTATCGCATTATCCTAAAATCGACAGCTCATTTTGGCTTAAAGAAGATGTTCAGTGGATCACAGATAAAGTATTCAGAGAAAAGCTTGTTGTTTCAAATGCCTTCCACCTCTTCTTCTCGCCTTTCTCTACTGAATTTTTGGTTTTTGCCTGATTTTATTGTTGTTTTCATACTCATAAGACGTGCTGTGATGTCTAATTGATCACCGATGCATGACAAACATCCCAATTAATCGTATTTATTGTCTTTTGTTGAAATTTTCTGAATTTAATGGCTGTTAAGAATTTAAAAATAATTTTTCGAAAATTTTTTTGAGCTTTAACCAAACTTAAAATTTTTGTGAACTGTTATTCAGTCTCAGAATTGACAAAGCCCATTTGCTTTCTTCTGCAATTAAAAAAAATCGTTAGGGGTGTTATCTTCTGACTATTGATTATATGACTTCAAAGACACAAGAATTCAAAATTAAAAAAAAAAATGGTTATTTCAGTATTATTGGTTACTTTTGAACTCTTATCACTTTATTCAAATATTATACACATAGTCCAAACATTTTTATAATCGTATTGGCTTGCGAAAGAGTTTTAGTGGATCACAGATAAAGTTTTCAGAGAAAAACTACTGATTTAAATAGCTTCAAAGTTTCCTTCCCGCGCTTTTCACCTGAATTTTGGTTTTCGCCAGTTTTTGTTGTTGTTATCATAGTCTTAAGACTTTTTGTGATTTCTTATTGATTATCTATGCATGACGAATTTTTTTTATGCCATCTTGTTATTTCTGAGCGTAGTTATTGACCTCTGTTAAAAGATTTTGGGTTTGTTGGCTGTTAAGACTTCGAACAAATTTTTTTGAAAATTTTTTTGTTCATTAACCAGCCCTTGACTTTTTTTTCGAGGACTGTCAGTCGGTCTAAATACTTACAGGATACCTTTTGATTTCTAGTTCAATCAATTTTGATCTGGTTAGCGTTTTCAACTTCTACCTATTAGTTTTAAAACTTCAATGCCACGAGTTTTCTAATTTTAAAAAAAATTTGTTTGTTTACTTTTTCTTATTTTTGGATGCTTTCGAAATTTTTTCACATTATCCTCATAATGTTAGTTCCCATTGGTTTTGGGAAGACGTTCAGTTGATCATATACAAAGTATTCAGAGAAGAACTAATGATTTAAATTGCTTCGACACTTTCCTGTGGCACTCTTTTACTGAATTTTTCGCTTTTGCCTATTGTTGTTGTTGTTTTCATAGTCCTAAAACCAATTGTGATCTTTTTTGATTATCTATGCATGACAAACAATTTTTTCTGCCATCGTGTTTTTTCTGCGCATAGTTATTGATCTCCGTTTTAGGCTTTTCTGGTTAATGGCTGTTAAGACTTCAAAAATAGTTTTTCGAATTTTTTTGAACATTAACCAATCCTGAGCTTTTTTTCGTAAACTGTCAGTCGGTCTTAGTACATTCGGGTTCCTTTTTTATTTGTGATGCAGCCTAAAATAATGTGGTTAGCTGTTTTATCTTCTACCAAATAGTTTTAAAACTTCAATGCCACTAGGTTTCATTTATTTTTTAAATATTTTTGGGTACTCCTTTTTGTTATTGGATCCTTTTGAAATCTTATCACACTATCCCATAAATGATAGATCCCATTGGTTTTGGAGAGACGTTCAGCGGATCATATAAAAAGTTTTCAGAGAAGAACTTGTGATTTAAATGGCTTCGACACTTTCTTCTGGCACTTTCCTTCTGAATTTTTGGTTGTTGCCTCTTTGTTGTTGTTTGCATTGTCTGTTACTTGTTGTAAGGTCTAATTGAAAAAATATGAATATCAAACAAACTTATTGTCCCATGGAGGCACAAATTAGCTTTTTTAGTGGATTCGGTTGAAAGCTAATGAAATTATTGGCGTTGATACTAAGAGTTTACTCAAAAATTTCGTGGTTCTAATGTATATGTTCATGTTTCAATTTTAGAAGTTATATTGATAAAAAAGAGAAATCGTATTGTTGTTTAAAAGTCAATTGAACATAAAAAAATTTAGTTAAAAATTCAAGTTTTTTAATGCCGTCGAAACTTTTCTCGCTCAATTTTTTTTTGAAATTGCTGTTTTTGCCTGTTTTTGTTCTTTATGTAGCTATGAAATGCTGACATGTCTCTAGGTTTTCAGAGAAAAGCTTGTTATTTCAATTGATATCGACCTTTTCTTCTCGCACTTCTCTACTGAATTTTTGGTTTCTGCCTGATTTTATTGTTGTTTTCATCCTCATAAGATGTGTTGTGATGCCTTATTGATCACCGATGCATGACAAACATCCTCTTTTGAAGCAGGTTTAATCGTATTTATTGTCTTCCATTGAAACTTTTTGAATTTAATGGCTGTTACCAATTTAAAATTAATTTGTCGAATTTTTTTTGAGCTTTAACCAATCTTAATATTTTTGTGAACTGTTATTCAGTCTCAAATGACAAAACCCACTTGCTTTCTCCTGCAACTTAAATAGATCTCGTTAGAGATTTTATCTTCTGACCGTTGATTATATGACTTCAAAGGCACAAAAATTCAAAATTTAAAAAAAATGGTTATTTTCGTATTATTGGGTACTTTTGAAATCTTATCACTTTATTCATATATATACACATAATCCAAACATTATTCTCATCCCATTGGCTTGCAAGAGACTTTCAGTGGATCAATGATAAATTTTTCAGAGAAAAGCTAAAGGTTTGAATGGCTTCAAAGTTTCCTTCCCGCGCTTTTCTACTGAATTTTGATTTTCGCCAGTTTTTGTTGTTGTTTTCATAGTCTTAACACTTATTGTGATCTCTTTTTGTTTATCTATGCATAACGAACTTTTCTTTATGTCATGGTTTTTTTCTGAGCTTAGTTACTGACCTCTGTTAAACAGCTTTTGAGTACTTTGGCTGTTAAGATTTAAAGAAAAATTTGAAAGTTTTTTTGATCATTAACCAATCCTAAACTTTTTTCGTGTACTGTCAGTCGGTCTCAGTACTTACAGGATCCCTTTTCATTTCTAGTGCAGCCAAATCTAATCTGTTTTATTTGTCTCGTAGTCACTTTAAGGTCAGATCTGATTGGCTCTGGAATAAGGCATGGCTTTAAGTATTTTAATCAGTAGATAGTTTGCGCAACGATTGTTTTAAGCTCAAACATCTATTTTTGTTATTTCTTCATTTGGTTGAGAATTAAGTCAAAAAGGTAGATGAGCTCGGGTCGGAACATCATGTGCAAACGCACATTAACGAGCCGCTTTAGCTCCTAAATGCCCAAATCCCAATCATTGGTTTTTTCCATGGCGCGTTCCAGAAACACTCCCATTTCACTTTATTTATTAAAAAAGTGGAAAGTGGTATAGATAAAAGCGTAAGCAAAAGTTGTTTTGAAATGCTCTTACACAAGCATTAGCACGATAAACTATAAACGGAACTCACTAACAAAACAGTTTATTTTCACTCGACTCTTTTTTGCTCCAAAAATGCATAGCAGCCAACTCTCATGAAAAATTTTATCGTTACGTTTAAGCCCGCAGTAGTTACGCGCCGCCCCCAGGTACAGAGCAAGTGCCATTCCATAATAAATCATTATTTAAAAATATGGCACGTGCTTCGGGGTTTGCGAATAGTATGTGCCCACTAAGCTGGGGGTGCAAACGGAAAAGATCCGGAAAATGTTTAAGTGAGATTAGGCATACTTAATCTTACAATGTCATCAAATACTGCTAGTTTTGATGATTGCGGTTGTACTTTTGTTATTAGCTCAACAGTCAATGAGATCATAAAATGTATTACCCATGCTGGTTTTAATCATCCTTGTCCAAGTGATCTATATCCGCTGCATAAAACTTAGATTTCTGAAAGATTTGAAATGGATTCAAACAATGAACATGGAGAAAAAAATCAATTTAAATGTCTTCCAGGAGGATAGATTATTTTCAAACAGTTTATATTCCCAAAGAATCACTTTTTCTTGTTGAAAAGAAGAAATGTCTTCCAGGAGAAATGTCTTCCAGGAAATAAATCGATAGTGCTACGAACGATCGTAGTGTTACGATTGTTTGTACTTTCATCGAAAACTTGCTTATGTTTTAATTCAAAATATTTAATCAGTTTCAAGTTAGTTCTGACTACATGAAATGTTTATGCTTTGTTTGGACGTTGCTTTTAGGCGCATTAAAAATTTCATTAAAAATGGTTCTTTCGGTTGTTTAGTGCTGAACTTCTGTTTCATTTAAGCTTCTGTTATTGGGAAAAATTTTTGAACTAATGGTTGTTTGGAGAGCAAAAATTCAAAGCAGCTGAGCTTATTTTGTTTGGATCTTATCACAAGATGAATCTTATCACATAGGAATCTTATCAAATCTTATCACAAAACTGAGGAGCCACATTGTTTAAAAAAATGTTCTTTCTTCATACTTTTACTTCCCTTATTGAACCTTTCAGTCTGGGCACTCCAAGTGAGAGACCCAAATACCCCTGAAACCCTCATTGCGAGACCGAAGGAGATCTACCATATCAGTTTCCCGCCCAGGATAACATTCCTCGTTCTCGGATGGTCCGAAACTTATGTGCGTCACTCAGGTCACTCTGATCAGAGCTACCTTGGACCTAGAATAGAGATCTTATCGTTAGAGGTTTTATCTTCTGGCTATTGATTGTATGACTTCAAAGATACAAGAATTCAAAATTAAAAAATGAATATTTTCTTAGTATTGGGTACTTTTGAAATTTTATCACTTTATTCATATATATACACATAATCCAAACATTATTCTCATCCCATTGGCTTGCAAGAGACTTTCAGTGGATCAATGATAAATTTTTCAGAGAACAGCTAAAGGTTTAAATGGCTTCAAAGTTTCCTTCCCGCGCTTTTCTACTGAATTTTGGTTTTCGCCAGTTTTTGTTGTTGTTTTCATAGTCTTAAGACTTATTGTGATTTCATATTGATTATCTATGCATGACGAACTGTTTTTTATGCCATCTTGTTATTTCTGAGCATTGTTATTTACCTCTGTTAAACAGCTTTTGAGTTCATTGGCTGTTAAGATTTCAAAAAAAATTTGTTCGAAAATTTTTTTGAACATTAACCAATCCTAAAATTTTATTTCGTGTACTGTCAGTCGGTGTTAGTACTCACAGGATCCCTTTTTTTTCTAAAGCAGCCAAAATTAATCTGATTAGCGTTTTTATCTTCTACCTATTTGTTTTAAAACTTCAATGCCACGAGTTTTCTAATTTTAAAAAAAATTTGTTTGTTTACTTTTTCTTATTTTTGGATGCTTTCGAAATTTTTTCACATTATCCTCATAATGTTAGTTCCCATTGGTTTTGGGAAGACGTTCAGTTGATCATATACAAAGTATTCAGAGAAGAACTAATGATTTATATAGCTTCCTCACTTTCCTCTGGCACTCTTTTACTGAATTTTTGGTTTTTGCCTGTTTTTGTTGTTGTTTTCATAGTCTTAAAACTTATTGTCACCTCATATTGATTATCTATGCATGACAAACAGTTTTTTATCTGACATCGTGTTTTTTCTGAGCATAGTTATTGATCTCCGTTAAAAGATTTTGAGATTAATGGCTGTTAAGACTTTAAAAATTGTTTTTCGCAGTTTTTTTGAACATTAACCAATCCTGAGATTTTTTTGGTGAATTATCAATCAGTCTTAGTACTTTCGGGTTCCCTTTTTGTTTGTAATGCAGCCAAAAATAACCTGGTTAGCGGTTTTATCTTCTACCAAATAGTTTTAAACCCTCAATGCCACTAGTTTTCATATATTTTTTTTATATTTTTGGGTACTTTTTCTCATTATTGTATCCTTATGAAATCTTATCACCTTATCCCAATAATTATAGTTCCCATTGGTTTTTGGAAGACGTTCAGCGGATCATATATAAAGTTTTCAGAGAAAAATTTATGATTTCAATTGCTTCGACTCTTTCTTCTGGCACTTTTCTACTGAATTTTTGGTTGTTGCCTCTTTGTTGTTGTTTTGATTGTCTATTACTTGTTGTAAGGTCTTGTTGACAAATTATGAATATCAAACAAACTTTTTGTGAAAAATTTTTGATTGCTAATTTTTTTGATGTTTTTTTTGTCTCGTAGTCTCTTTAAGGTCAGATCTCATCGGCGCTGGAATAAGGCATGGCATTATGTATTTTTATTAGTAGATAGTTTGCGTAACGATTGTTTTAAGCTCAAACATTAATTTTTGTTATTTCTTCATTTGGCTGAAAATTAAGTCAAAAAGGTAGATGAGCTCGGGTCGGAACATCATGTGCAAACGCACATTAACGAGCCGCCTTATCTCCTAAATGCCCAACTCCAATCATTGGTTTTTTCCATGGCGCGTTCCAGAAACACTCCCATTTCACTTTGTTTTTTTTTTGAAAAGTGGCCTAGATAAAAGCGTAAGCAAAAGTTGTTTTGAAATGCTCTTACACATGCATTAGCACGATAAACTATAAACGGAACTCACTAACAAAACAGTTTATTTTCACTCGACTCTTTTTTGATCCAAAAATGCATAGCAGCCAACTCTCATGAAAAGTTTGATCGTTACGTTTAAGCCCGCAGTAGTTACGCGCCGCCCCCAGGTACAGAGCAAGTGCCATTCCATAATAAATCATTATTTAAAAATATGGCACGTGCTTCGGGGTTTGCAAATAGTATGCGCCCACTAAGCTGGGGGGGGGGGGGCAAAACGGAAAAGATCCGGAAAATGTTTAAGTGAGATTAGGCAAACTTAATCTTACAATGTCATCAAATACTGCTAGTTTTGATGATTTCGTTTGTACTTTTGTTATTAGCTCAACAGTCTGCAGTCAATGAGATCATAAAATGTATTACCCATGCTGGTTTCAATCATCCTTGTCCAAGTGATCTATATCCGCTGCATAAAACTTAGATTTCTGAAAGATTTTAAATATATTCAAACAATGAACATAGAGATATAGAATCGAATTAAATGTCTTCCAGGAGAACTTATATTCAAAGAATTTATATTCTCAAAAAAATCACTTTTTCATGTTGAACAGAAGAATAATTCGATATTGCTACAAATGATAGTAAATTTAAGTGTTACGAATGTTTGTTTTTTCATTGAAACTTTGCTTATGTGTTAATTCAAATTGCTTAATCAGTTTCAGGTTAGTTCTGACTACATGAAAAGTTCATGCTTTGTTTGGACGTTGCTTTTAGGCGCATTAAAAATTTCATTAAAAAGGTTCTTTCGGTTGTTTAGTGCTGAACTTCTGTTTCAATGAAGCTTCTTGGGAGAAATTTTTGAACTCCTAATGCTTTTTTGGAGAGCAAAAGTTTAAGGCAGCTGAGCTTATTTTGTTTGGATCTTATCACATAGGAATCTTATCAAATCTTATCACAAAACTGAGGAGCCACATTTTTTAAAGAAATGTCCGTTTTTCATACTTTTACTTCCCTGTTTGAACGTTTTAGTCTGGGTACTCCAAGTGAGCGACCAAAGTACCCCTGAAACCCTCATCGCGAGACCGAAGGAGATCTACCACATCAGTTCCCGACCCAGGATAACATTCCTCGTTCTCAGATGGTCCGAAACTTATGTGCGTCACTCAGGTCACTCTGATCAGAGCTACCTTGGACCTAGCACCTCATCTTTGATTCAAAAGAAACATTGCCAAAGTCAGCATTATCATGACCATGTTTCACATTGTTTTTGTCAATCATATGTTCCCTCTCCATGAGAGAGGATGCTTTTTGAAAAAAGATATCCTCAAAGAGGGTGCTTTTGAGAAAAGATTTTTTTCTCATAAAATCGTCTGAAACTCTTTTTGTGACTGCCGTGATTAATAAAACACATAGACATGTAGCCCAAAAAACGTAGTTATAGCATTGGAATCAAAAACGTTCATTGTCAACGTTTTTAAATTCATGTTTTGTTGGAGTATTCTTAATTCAAACTATTCCAAACAGAACTGCCATGACTAAAAAAGGACGAATACTAATATTTTCAATGAAAACATGGCGATACACTGATTTCAACTTGCTTTTCTGCTGCCTTATATTTTTCAAGGAAGCTGAAAAAGGAAAACCTGTTGACTTTATGAAAACTGGGTTTTTAAGGTTCTTCATTCTAACATTATAGTTGCATCATAAGCAACTAACCTTCACATTCATCATTGTCATTATCTTTGTCGTTTTGCCAGTTTGCACTTTAAGGCCGTTGAAAACAGTGAAAATATATTGTACACTTTGCATAAATGATATTTCCAAGACTAGTATTCTACCTTCAGCTGCAGTCATCCGGCAGCTGAGCGAATATTCTCTAATTTCAAGAGAGTTGATCGATTTAATTTGAGATAAGACTTTTGCATCATTTAATGCGGCAGTTGAAATGCTATTTTGATTTTCGAACTCAAACTTGCTGTCTTCTGTGTCTTTTAAAGTTTTGTGCGGTCCAAAAAATGATCCTTAACAGTTGTTTTTCCTAATGTGACATTTTCAAGTTGAATGGCTGTCCGATTGATCTTAAATGACCATGCTATATCTCAAAGAGTAACCCTCATTTCAAAGACAATACTTGAGAATCAAAACCACAACTGCCCAGCCTATTTCAAAAAAAATTCTGTGTGACATACTGCATATCATGAGTAGAACAAGAATGTTGTTTGGATACACTGATGCAGTACTTATCCAGCGAAATAGAGTTTGAATGCAATGTTGCAGGACTGATATCCTATGAGTCTTGGGCACGGGAACTAACTGTTCTGATTATGTGATCTACTTTTATATAATATTCATTCCTAATTGAAACAACTTCCAGTTTTTTTTTCGAAAAAGCAAAAAGGAAGAAATCCTAAATTTTCTTTTAGGAACACAAAGAATGAAATGATCTGATAAATATTTAAATTATTCAACATTCTTAATCTGATATCAGTGTCTTTAAAATTTGTTTAATATCATCATAATGATTTTTTTTGTTTTTTTTTTATCTTGGCGTGGGTAAAACGTCTAGGGTCCTATATCTCGCTCTAACTATGTTTTTTTCTCTCTAACTGAGTTTTTTTTGAAAAAAGAAAGAATTAGTAGATATAAATCAAATGTCCAACAAATTTTAAAATTTTTTTGTCATTTGAGTGCATCGAAAACCTAAACTGACAAGACATAACTTGCCGCCACAGAGAAATTTTCTTTAAGTTTTTCAAAATTAAGCTCAAAACGAAATTAAGAATTTCTCTCAGATTCCAAAGAGATGAAAATTGCACTTTAAACTTGTTTAGCCTTCGGATGCCCATTGGTGATTCTATTAGAGAGATAAATTTTGATTTGATGGCAAGTAGCAATGGCAGTTGGTTTAAGACATGTTTTTGTCCCTGCTCATTTCATGTGATCAAAAAGTAAGCAAAACTTCAATATGTGCTAAACAAAAATTCTTGATTTTGTCACTCATCTATTTGTTGTCCTATTTTGTGCCTAGTAAGATATTATTTCAGCGTAAAATTGGGTACCGAGGTCTATGCTGAGTCTGTAATCCGAGCAAACAACATTATGCAATCTCGGATTCATCATCTAGTGTAATGCGAATGATTCGGCCTAAAATTTTTTTGATGTCAAAGACATTTCCTGAAAAAGTAATAAGAGCCAATGATCTCGAATATTCTCTGCTTTCTTTTAAAATCAAGAAACTGATTAAGAAAGGCTATATCGACATCTCAGAAAAATTTCCCTAGCAGGCAGAAAAAGTGAACGAAAAAATCCCTCTCTTTTAAGTCATCTAATTATATACCTTGGGCCAAAAAGGTATAACTAATGCATCTTTGCTTGGCACTAAAAGTTACAAGTGATTTTCCCCCTCACTTAGAGTAATAAGTCAACTGATTAGATTGTAATAGTTTTTGATAAAAGATCTTCGCTCGACCAAATACAAGATTGCAATAGTGGTGGAAATTGAAATTTTACTTAGTGAAATAAAATGGGACAATAGATTAACTTTATCTGGAGAAAGCCGAATCCGTGAAAATTTGTTTCAGGAAGCACTTAATCTATCAGTTCAAGGTGTTTTTTTTTGTCTTTTTTTTCAGTCAAATTTCAACATCCAAGTAAGCTGAACAAAATTATAGCGGAAATCCATTGATACTTTATTAAAATTCAGAAACAAGAAAAATCAGCTAAAGATTAGTTTTGGTCTACTGATAACTTGGTGTATTTTAAAGTACTGAATTTTCAGACGTATGAAGGAAATACAAGAAGGAAGTAAAATGCTTCTTTTTATCAGTTGCATACTACTCTCGTCCAAAAAATTGACTAAATTTAGTTCTGATGTTGATTCGATTTATCATTGTCAACAGAAATTCATCACTTAGATATAAGTGTTCCCCTATTTCAAAGAGATGTTTACGTGTTCCAAGCTTCAGCGACCAGAGTTATTGAACCCGGAGGTTGGCGCCTGAGCAAATCAGCGCTGAATCAGTCTAAAGACCTTCTGTTTTTTTAGGATGGCCAGTTCTCTGTTCATATCACTATTTACACTGGTTAGTCTGATTTTTGAGTAAAATTTACTTTATGAAAAATAATATGTTCAGCTTAACTTCCGCCAACAAGGCTTGATTTATATGCGATTCGAACTTTCACGTGGGTACTTGTAACAAATAATTTGCGTAGTAAGTCGTAACCACTGAGCTAAATGGGCTTTGTTGTAGTTGCCAACAAACCAGTTTGAATATAAATAGTGTGTATACTACTATAGTGATTACTAGTTATAAGCTAAAAAAGTATGACACTATTCTGCCCAGACATAATTTTGGGGCATGAGTAATGTTCAGACTATGCAGGATAAGTTTAGCCTGGGCGCACTCTATGACCTCAATTTAATCAAAATGGAGAATGACTGCCCATAAAGACACTTAAAATATTCTGGAGATACCATGTTTTAGAACTGAATTAAATTCTTATTCTTGAAAGGTGCTGGTTCAGCGCTGAAAAAGCTCTTGGACTCAAGACCGGGAACCCACTTTATGCCTAAGTTTTAGGGAAAAAATTAGATACAGCAACAATTTCTAGACTCAAAACTGAATTTAAAACCGGTTTTCTAGCTTTAGTGTTGTAGTGGCAACAAACGCTGATATTCAGGCTCATTATTATCTGGATCTTGGCAAATTGCTCTTTATCACCGTTGAACGGGGTAAAAACCGATTGTATAATTTGCATCACGAATTTTCTGAGACAATAATTCTACCTTCAACTATAATCATCACGGGTCTGAGCAATTTTTCTATGATTTCAAGATTTTTGACCAAAACAGTTTAAGAAAAGCCATTTGACTAATTTAATGAGACAGTTAAAATGCTGTTTTGAATTTTGAATTCGAAGTTCTTGTCTGCTGTTTTCAAATTTAAACGGTCCAAAGAGGTTTCTCAGCAGTTACGGCTCTTAAGATGACGTTGTCAATTCAAATTACAATTCGATTGAGCTGAAGCAACCTTGCAATGTCGCAAAAAATAACCTTTGCTTTTGTTATGCAGTGTGATTATCTTTCTCGAGTAGATTGCACTGCAATTGTGATATTTAGATTTGAGTGGGCATTTGCGTTGCGATTTCCAGTCTAGTTACTTGAAATTTTTTTCTTTAAAACAATGGTTGGAGATTGCGCCAGGAATGACCACTTAGTTGTTAGATACTTAATTGAAGAACTTTGTTCAGAGATTGAAATATCAAATGATTCGAGAGGATGAAATTAGTAGAATGAATTTAAAAGAAAATTGGTTCAGATATAGCAATGAAAGTGATCAGAATTAATCACGCAATACAACGGAAATACTAAAATGATTATATTGTGAACGCGTCCTGACTATACATATGAACAAATAAAAATAAATATCAAAAACTGAACAGAAAAATGAATTTAAAATTAATTAAATTTACAAAAAACGATAGGACATATAGTCAAGATGTCTTATCCGTATGATATTACCCTTTTTGTAGGAAATGATAATGTAGAGCATAGTAAAATAGAAATCTGAAACTTATTCGCTAAACACCGTTTACATAATAATTAATATATTTTTGTAGTATATAAACAAACAAGTTTTTTCGTATTTATCAACAGAAAATAAAATAAACCC
>NC_134479.1:12397539-12510039 GCF_964194025.1 Convolutriloba macropyga | reverse complement strand
ATCGGTTTTTGCAAATCCTCTTTTTCTTCAGCCTGACGATAAAGTTTTCGTTGGTGCATTTTCTCAAGGTGGCAATAAATCGCTTGATCTCAAACTCAACTAGACTTAAAGGAAAAAGTGTTTGGTACGAGACTTTTGGTAAATACAGTGCAGAAATTACCCAAGTAACGAGGTGACATTGCAAACTTTTTTAATGTAAAATATTGGTTTAAAAAGTTCAGAAGGCACTTACTGATGTGTTGAGGACGTGCTCCACCAATCCAATATCTTCACATGGGATGATTGAAGCTTGTGTTCCTCTTTAACTACCCTCGAACCAAACTTTTTCTCCTATTTCAACTTGGATTATTAACTGTCAGGCCAGTTTCAACCCTCGATCTTATTGTTTAATTTTCATTTTCCAGTTATTTGTTCAATGGCCTAATGACTAACCGGTCTATAAATGAGTTTATTCGGTCCGTGTGCTCTGTTGATTGTTTTTTTTTGTTTTCGTCCTCTGGTCGGCCGTTTTATCGGGGTTCTGACCACAATTTTTTGTAGTTAGCTCCATGTTTCTCTTGCAGAATTTGTCGAGGCGGTCAAAATTGTTGATTTTCTAATATAAAGCATGAGATTCATGAAATCGTATCAGTTTTTGGTGTAAATTTTTCCGTTCAATGCATCCTTGCACGTTCCAAGCAGGGGTCTTGCCTTAAATTTCCAACCGACAAACTCATTTATAACTTTTACAACCGGTGTGTTACTAGATGTAACAAATTTTTGTTGTGTTTTAAAACTACTTTCGTATACAATTTTCTACGCAAGGCTTACATTGTGTTCAAAATTTACGTTGTATTGTTGGAATACTTCTTTTTGACAATAAATGGACTTCAGTGTGTTCAAATTCAACCTAACACAGAAGTTTTTGTGTTTGGCGTCTTATTACACAAGATTGCGAAAAGTTGCCCAAGGTTCTTTACCTGAGTTTTCTTTAGGTCAAAATTCTGGTCCAAACGACAGGTAAAAGTTCGATACTGTTTCTCGTTCACGGCGATATCACCGGGGTATAGTACCATAGTATTTCAGTGCTGAATTTTGATATATATCATTCCTGTAATTTTACTATTTTGCGATGTTTTCCGGTGACTATTGCTGCGAATGCTCTCTTTGTGTGACTTTACGGTACAGTCGTAGAACATCGTCGGTAATAGTTTCGTGTTTCTCCATCTTGACTTTTTGGTACGTCCCAAAACAACAATCTGAAGGTATTCGAGGAGCGTTAAGAGAGGAGCAAAAACGGCTGGATTCCAAATTAGTTTTGGCTCTGAATGAAAAATTCCATTATTAAAAGATATTTGGCTCTGTTAGCTGTGCCATTTTTTGATGATTCAACGCTTCAGTTAGAATACATAAATAAGAGGTGATTTCAGAAGATTATTAGAAGCGACTACTGTAATTTTACACCTAAGAATACAACTGAAGAAGTTACTACACTTTATTTTGTTGGTCGATGAGCAAGTGTCAGTCCATATCTTAACAAATATGCCCGTACCTAATACCAAGTGTGTTTCAGTACTGGACCAGTATAAACGCCAGTCTTTCTACATAAATCAGTACTGAATCAGTTCATTATCAAGTGTATTAGTCATATCAGACTTGAATTACACTTGGCAAGTGATTCCCGAGTGTAAATTACCTTAAAAATTCATGTGAAAATTTTGAATTCCAAAAATTTTTATAACGTGCCACGATTTCCGCATTTATTTTTGGTCACTTTTATGGGGTGCTATGAAATGATGACACGGGGGTACCAAACAGTAAGACAGCACCCCGGGGAGTCAGTTTGCTCAAATCTGGACCAATTGAGAGTATTTCAGGTGTTCTGGGCCGTTTTGCAGTCGTTTCAGCCCGTTTTCGGCCGGATTTTCACGTAATTTACATTTCAGATGGTTGTAATGTCTCAACCCAAAGACATTCAGGGCAAAATTTTTGTTGAAATGTGTCCTATCACTGGGTACCAGCTAGTAAAAGAGCCACTCTTTGTCATCAGTTAGTCTACGGTCATAATGTTACGAACGAGCACAGGGTGACTGGTATCAAAATGGGTCAACTTGCGCTATGCTCGGAGGCCGATATTTCCCGTCCCGAACCAATACTCATGAGTATTGGTTTCTATCAAATAATGAACTAACCGGATAATGGTAAATATCGGCTGTCAAACCATTCTTCAACAAAAAAAAGTTTTATGGTCCATAATATTTGAATTCGAGCGCACTTTAGCCTTGTAAACTGATTGGTACCTCTCTGCACAATGATCTAGAATTTGGCTGACCAATGGGGGTTCAAGCGCTCTTTGACCTCGAGCTGTGATTTAAACGCACCATGGTCATATCAGAGTTCATTTCGCTCTGATCATAGATGAATATGGCCTAGAATGTCCTGATTAAAGTCCATATCTGTGATCACCCTGAGGAAACCAACCTGGGATGGTTGATTACAGTCCAAATGCTAAATTTCATTTGAAATATGATTTGTGGTGACTGAGCTTACATTACGCGGGAATGGGTTATTCATGAAAACGTCACGCTTTAAAACCAAAGCAAATTAAATCGTGATTACTTCGATCCCTTAGTCTGCTTTGAACCAAAAAAGAAAGGCTAAATTTGACCGCTTTTTGCTGACAGCTGCACAAATTTTTTGGAAAATTTTTGAAGGAACGCAGAAGAAATAGTTGATGTGATGCAAATAATGTGAAATGGCAAATGAATCAGTAAAGGCAAATTAGTTTTTATAATCATTTAGTCCCGATATTGATACAAATACAGTTGTTCAATTTGACAGAAAAAGGCTGCAAGACACAGATGAATTTTTCTAAGCGTTTTCCAAATCTGCTATGCGGGCATCTGCTGCTGTAATTCTCGTACTCAACGTCCCAATTCTAGAGTCCAATTTCATTACCTCATCGCTGTTGTCCATTGATCGCAATTCAGCTTGGGCCACCCTGACCTCCATCAACAAAATAGTGTCATTAGTGTTATCTAAATCAATAGCAATCAGCTCGACTAGTTTTTCCGTTCCATTTTGAATAGATTGAATTAATAATAAAGATCCGCTGACATCATCAAAGTTGTTTTCCAATACTTCCAACTGAAACAAATAAGAGCACTCTTTCTCAAGACTCTGTTTGCAACTATAAGGTTTTATAATTTGTTCGATATTTCCTACAACTTGGGGGAAATGTTGGATACACGTTCATGAAAAAATCTTAACATTACAGACCTGTTTGGCATCTTAACAAATCTATATTAGGAAACAATAGTTTTCCCCAAGCAATGTTATTTCCCTTGAGCAAGGGGTTGGAACAAAACAACGTAACAAGAATCAGACCTTTGATAAAGTTGTGGCACTTTGTGAGTTGAAATACTCTCGATTAGTAACTTGTACACTCTCTTTGAGGAGTGAAATTTGTTCCTCCATGTCCTTTATCGCTGAGTTGGCATTTCTTAATTTAAGTCCATATACGCACGTGAAAGTTATCAAAAGAATTAAAGAGATAACAGAGCAACTTATTAGAGCTACAAGAATACACTTGTGTATAATAATTTTTTCACTCTTAAACCAACCAACCCTAATTTTTTGCGCTGGGTCATCAAATTGAAACTTTTCTGGAAGCTCATTTTTTGTTCCTTGCTCTTTATCGGGTGCAATGTAACTGTTTCGCTGCCGTGAAAGAGCTGGTGTTTTAGCGCTCGAATTTTGCATTTGAACAAATTGAATTGATCAGCAGCTCAATTATTCAATGTAGATAACCACGTTTTGTTTTTATTGTATGAATAACTGCAAAACAAAAAACAAAAATTGTAGCACTCTAGTTTGATATAGCATTTTATTGTATCATTTTTATTTGCAATTGCTCACAATACAAATTTCTCAAGCAGATTTTATTGTAAACGAAAACGTTGATTTTTTTTCCATTTTGAGTGATTTTGCTTTGAGAAACCGTCAAAAAGCGTGGTGCAAGAAAATTTTCTTTTTTAATCTTCAGTTTGATTCTGTTAAAAAATAATAGCAAGTCAGCAATTTAAAATAGCAACTCAGCGGTTCATCAGATTGTTCATTGTAAAATTGTTAAGCCAGTTGATTAAGTAAAATGACTAATTTAAAACGCTTAACTTGAATTTGATTTGCATACACATGTTTTCCCATACTTGGTTCTTAGGAGAAACGGGGATTATTCGATAAGCAAAAGCACTTTTGCAAATGCGTGTCATTTTTCGCTTTTCCACCGCAAAGCCTATTCTGCCAATCGTCGCCTCCAGCCAAATATACATTGATCAACTGTAGCGTAAACACGTAGCCATACACACCTTGATTCAAGACTAATTACTTTTATTTCCATCTTAAGAACTCCTGCAATGGTCTATCTCTTTGATATCTCCAAGAAACATCGTTTTGTGTTGTCATTGGTTTACAATAAAAAGTGATTTCAGAATCCCATTTCTAAAGTATTTTACTTATAATACTACTTTGACTTTCTCTAAACTCTAACACGAAAGAAAACAACCCTAGTCCACGACCTAGAAACTAAATGACTAAAGTTAAATGAGACTTTATTTATGCTGTCATGAACTTTTCTCACATGTCGGTTGTTTGAAAGGGAGAAATGGTTATGTGAGCTTGACGAAAAGCTATCCGGGTTGACCAAACTTAATTACCATAAAACGGGCCATTTATGGTCCATAAAAAACCATATAAATTACCGTTTTATGATCGTGCTATGCTAACTAAGTTTCCTTATACGTAAGTTTTCCAAGGAGAGCTCCCTTGGCTGCAGAAGATTGAAGAAAATGTGCCCAGAATTTAATGGCTTTGTGTGGTAATTAAGGCAACATAAAAGTGGACGTTTTGTTATTTGACTTTTTAAAATCTCAAACGGTAATTTCAATTTGATTTGACAGATGACATCAAAAATTGGGCCTTTAATAATACAGATTTTCTATGGAAAATTTTAACCATAAAACGGTCCTTAAAAGTAATTTTTATGGCGATTTATGGTAAGAACGGCACCACGAAAAAAGCACAGACTTTTGGATTTTTTTGCTTAGGAAAGTTTTTTTGGAACAGCAGATTTCAGCAAACCTCAAAACTTTTTATGATCGTTTTATGTTTAGTAAGTGTCAAAAAAATCAATATACCTCGTTTTATGGTTGGCAAGTTTATTTTTTGGTGGTCAACCAGGGTAATTAAACTAAAGTACTATAATGAAAAACATTACATTTTAATATCAGCAAGTATTGCATGTTTTCCGAACAACGAGCAACCAACGACATTTTTTTTGCTTCCGGAGATAACCTATATTGTAACTGGCTCTAACTTTGTGCCATTTTTAGTAATTTGCACCCCAGTGTAAAATTTGACAAAAAACAAAGCTTAACATCAAACAGAGGCAATGAATCATCGTTGGTTTCTTTTCGGTCGCTTTTCAGAGTGTTTTTTCAATACGCTTGTCCACGACCATAAACCTTTGCTACTGATGACGACCAAGCATTTTACTTTATATACAAACCGTTGTTTTTTTTATCATTTTATTTGTCTTGGTTACGTTTTGATGAACTTTAATATACTGAAAAATACACTTTAATAGGCTCAGAGCAGCAAAATATTTCTTTCAGGTCTAGCAAAATGACCATCATTTAAACGTGCTCTGGTTTCCTTGTGTTTATCCTGGATAACTATTACCAATCAATTTTTTGTAATTTGTGGTTTTGTCACACTAATCTTAACATTTTTGAACAGGCTGGCATTAGAAAAACAGCATTGTCAAACGTTTTATACAAAAATTATATAAGGGTTCACATTAATCTTTCTCTGATAGGTGGAATAGTTTTTGAGTGAAAACGCGCTTGAATGGATACAATCTAGTGTCTTAGATGGGGATAATATTTCAAGGCTATATATTTAATTCAAACAGCCTTATTTAGTATTTTGAGAGAATCTATCAGTTTCTCTTTGAGAGAAACTTTCACTTTCAATTTTGAGAGAAGTTTTTACTTTCAATTCTTCAACGAATTCAAGAAGAAACCGCAAAATTTTCTTGTACGGAGGAGCGCCAAAAATTTGAACTGAGAAATTGGAGAGAAATATGAGGAGTACTGATTGCAAAGTTAAATGGTGAGTCAACTTAATGCTCTAGAAGAGCTCTTTCGTTCGGGGACTGCCTTTAGGTAATAGTCCGAACGAAAAAAAAAGAATTTCCAATTTCAAAATGTTTTCAAAAATTTATACAACGGAGAGAGCAACTCAAACAAGATTTCCATTACCACTTTAATTATCAACTTTGAACAAACACTACCAAAAAAATAAACTGATCAAGTGTTTCCGCTGAGCTATGTGAGCGATATTCAAGCAAAATTGTTTTAAGGTACGCAAACTAATCTCAAAAATTGTTGTACCCAGAATACATCTTTAGACACGTATAAATCAATCTGCTCGTCAATATATGTCTACACTGACTTATTTAATGTTTTTTCGCGATTCAATCATGCCTTGGTTTAGATACAAGGGTTTTGATAAATTGTTTTACATCTGTAAAAACTTTTAACATTAATTAGAGGTTGACCAATTCTGACCGTGAACTATTTTCACCAAGAAAGTATGAGACTTCTATCTCTATGTAGCAGCTCAATGATTGACTGGCATCATACAAACTTTGGTTAAGTAGCAGTTATTTGCATGTTTTAGATATCAGACTAACAGATAAAAAATCTTGCCCCAAGATAAAAAAAAAATTTCAAATTTTCTATGGTACTCAGTTGTAGAACGAAAATCCTTGACAAATTTTTGCAAGTTTTTGATTGAAAACTCTTCGGTTTATAACATTCAGATTATAAAGTTCCTATCAGGATAGCTATTACACCTGTCAATCTGTTTAAATAAACGAAAAACTAACAATCCGACTTGAAAAGTGAACACGGCTGGAATCAACTTGCGGTTTTTACATTATCAACAAGATCATACAAAATTTGATATCTTTGTACTATTATTGTAGTCTTAACAACAAGCAGCCTTTTTAAACGGTGACGAAGAAAAGTAAAGCACAAAGAACAACTTTTGAGGTTGTAAAAACTTTTGAAGTTGTAAAGACTTTGAGTTTTTGTAGTTCAAAACTGTTGGTACCCAAGTTAAGGTCCACTGAGCAAGACAAATCTGATCTGAACAACTTGAGCTGCTGAACTGGGATAAATCGCGCCACATCAACAGAGTCTTGCAAAACACCCCAGAGTCTGCACAGTATTGTCAGAGCAC
This sequence comes from Convolutriloba macropyga, assembly GCF_964194025.1. NCBI lineage: Eukaryota > Metazoa > Xenacoelomorpha > Acoela > Convolutidae > Convolutriloba > Convolutriloba macropyga. The sequence continues at coordinate 12,502,755 of NC_134479.1, read as the reverse complement.
GGTTTAGAAAATGTAAAACCTTGTTTTATTATCTTGATAGTCCGTCCGAGCAGAGTTTTTTCTTAAGTATGTATGGTCTGATGAGCACTCGTGTATGGTCTGATCAGAAGCAGGAGACCGGGTTGAAGAAAACAACCCTCTTTCAAAAACGTAGTGCTATATTGACACAGAAGACTTTGTTTTTTTTTAAGAACACAATTTTGAAGAACACAGCTAGCTTCAGTTGATGAGCAGCACCCGGGCCGAAGATTTTTCCTCAAAAATAACGGGGAAAAGAGTGTAAAAAGTGTATAAAAAATTACATCCCTGTTTCTCAGCTTAATTTAGGGTGGAAGAGTGTAATTATAAGAGAGTAATTTCAATAAATAAAAGTGAAAGGAGGTAATGAGGATTGATCTTCAATCTTCGCCTGTCCAACATGTTACTTTCATTGTCTGAAAAAACCACTGCGCCAACTGACACTAGGATATGATGTTCCAATTTGGTAAAATTGGCAATTGTGTACTAGCGTAACTTTTCATCAATCCACCCTATATTAAACTCGTCGCAAAGATTGTAAAATGTGTGAAGCAAAAAGAGTGTAAATACAGGGATTTTTTTTAATATTCCACTCATACCTTGTTTTCCCTCTTTTTTCAAATAGGAATGGAAGGCACAATAAAAACTAATCCCCGCTAATTAGGGGTTGATTAGTGGTGAAACCTCGGCCGGGCAAAAATTAACACAAAGATGAAATATTATTTAATGCAGTACACTTATTTTTGTTTAACTCATATCAGTCTGGTCAGAGATTTCTTGAACCGGGCACCTCGTTTGGGATTAAAAAGCGCAATAGTCAGCATTATCTTTACCTGAGATTTTTATTTTGCCAATCTGGTTTTCCTGCTCCGTTGAGTTGTGTGAAAGAGTTTTGAAGAATAATTTTTGTGACTATTGTGTTTTATGGGTACACATAGACTAATAGCGCCATGTATTTAGTCCAGTCTCTAGGATTAACATTTTTCCCATGAACAACTTTGTGAAAAAATCAACAGTTGTCTGACATATTCGCAAACAACCAGGAGTGAATTAAGGATAAAATACAAGGAAAAATGATGGCTTTTTGTGATTGTTTTTTAGCGGTTGTTTTTGGCCGTAATAAAATGTGTCTATGGTACAAGGTGTAGCTCTATTCCTGCGATAGATCTCAAGGCCGCATTTAAAACCACTCGTATCTCTTGAGAAAATTAGATTTATGTTATGGGTTTTTTATTTTTTTTAAAGTTATTTGTACAAATGGGTATTATGAGCGTTTTTCAGAATTACGGGAAAATTAATAGGCATAAGTGGGTAGCTATCAAAATGAATACCATTTTTTGACATCTGGGCGCTTCATAAACTAAAAATGACATGACATGACTTGCCGCCGTAGAAAATCACTCTCATGTGCCCTACGAAGAGCGTGAAATTAATCTTAAAGCGAAGTCAAGAACCATTTCAGTTTTAATAGGAGTTCGTTGGACTTCATTAACGTTCGGATTAAAAGACGTCTTATGACTAGATAGATGTTGTTATGATGACAATATCAAGGCAATGATTTTTAATACAGTTGAAAAGGGTGAAAATCGATTGTATGCTTTGCATCACGTACCCTCTGAGACAAAGGTTCTACTTTTAGCTGCAATCATTCAGTCTCTTAGAAATTTTTCTTCGATTTCAAACTTGTTGACCAAACCTGAATCGACATTAGCAAAATAAAAGGAGAGAGTTAAAATCTAATTTGAAATTCGAATTCAAATTTACTGTCTTGAGCGGGAAATAAACTACCAAAGAAAATGAACTGATCAAGTGTTTCCGCTGAACTATGTGAGCGATATTCATGCATTTTTTGAGGTTGTGAAAACTTTTGAAGTTGTAAAAACTTTGAATTTTCGTAGTTCAAACTGTTGGTACCCAAGTTAGCGTCCACTGAGCAAGACAAATCTGATCTGAAAAAATTGAGCTGCGGAACTGGGATAAATCGCGCCCCATCAACAGAGTCTTGCAAAATACCCCAGAGTCTGCATAGTATTGTCAGAGCACGGTTTAGAAAATGTAAAACCTTGTTTCATTATCTTGATAGTCCAAGCAGAGTTTTTCTTAAGTATGTATGGTCTGATGAGCACTCGTGTATGGTCTGATCAGAAGCAGGAGGTCGGGTTGAAGAAAACAATCATTCTTCCAAAAACGTAGTGCTAATTTGACACAGAAGACTTTGTTTTGTTAAGAACACAATTTTGAAGAACACAGCTCAGCTTCAGCTGATGAGCGGCACCCGGGCCGAAGATTTTTCCTCAAAAATAACGGGGAAAAGAGTAAAAAAAGTATGTAAAAAATGGGGACACATAGACTAATAGCGCCATGAAATTTAGTCCAGTCTCTAGGATTAGTATTTTTTCCATTGACAACTTTTTAAAACATCAACAGTTGTCTGACACAATCGCGAACACCCAGGAGTGTATTAAGGATAAAACACAAGGAAAAAAGATGGCTTTGTGATCGTTTTTTAACGGTTGTTTTTGGCCGTTACAAAATGTGTCTATGGTCCAAGGTGTAGCGCTATCCCTGCGATAGACCACAAGACCGCATTTAAAACCACTCATATCTCTAGAGAAATTTATATTTATGTTATGCATTTTTATTCTTTTAAAGTTATTTGTCCAAATGGGTATTATGAGCCTTTTTCAGAATTACGAGAAAATTAATAGATATAAGTGGGTAGCTATCAAAAGGAATAACCTTTTTTTGACATCTGGCCGCTTCAAAAACAAAAATTGACATGACATAACTTGCCGCCCTAGTAAATCACTCTCAGGTGCCCTACGAAAAGCATGAAATTAATCTTAAAGTGAAGTCAAGAACTACTTTCAGTTTTAAAAAGAGTTCGTTGGACTTCATAAACATTCGGATTAGAAAGACGTCTTATGATTAGATAGATGTTGTTATGATGACAGCATCAAGGCAATGATTTTTAATACAGTTGAACAGGGTGAAAATCAATTTTATGCTTTGCATCACGTACCCTCTGAAATAAAGGTTTTACTTTTCGTTGCAATCATCCAGCCTCTGAGAAACTTTTCTTTGATTTCAAACTTGTTGACCGAACCAGACTCGACATTCGCAAAATAAAATGAGACAGTTAAAATGCTATTTTGAAATTCGAATTCAAACTTCCTGTCTTGAGCGGCTCAAAAATTTGTGCGGAGAGGTTATCCAGCAGTTACGGTTCTTAATGTGACGGTGTGAACCCGAATGACAATTCGTCCATTGATCTGAAGCTACCATGCTATATTGCAAAAATGCCTTTGCTTTTAAAATAATAACAAAAAACAGGGTTTTCTATGTGATTGCATACAAAAAACAACGAAGTGTTTCCCCTGTCTTTGAGGGCTAGGAATCATGAGGTATCCTGACTTTTTTGAGGTCAAATTCGTCCGATCAAGAAATTTCTGGAGAGCCACAGCAGAAACGGCTTGCAGCAACCTACAAAATGAGTAATTTTTGAAGAGATTTCCTCGTTTTTCCCGATTTTTCGGGAAAAATAAAATTTTCGTACTTTCACTGTCAGAATGCTAAGATTTAGTCCTCATTTACTCTAAATTGTTTACTCTAACTAGTTTTAACCATCTGCAAGTGCTAGAGCTCTGTGGGTTTTTTGGTTTTCGGTATTTTACATCTCGCTAGGTTGAATTGTGTCGGAATTGTTCTTTTCAGGTCTGTTGACGCATTAGCTGCAAAAGCTGCAGTTTCTATAATTTTATAATTTTCACGCCTAGACCCAAGAAACAATATCCCATGAATAGTTGCACTACCCGAAACCTCTTATACCGCAATATTTAAATCACGATAGCCAAAAAGGCTGATTCTGTATTGGTATTGAGATGTTAATTAAATTCACGTTGATAAAAAGAAAGAATATAATTATATGGATTCGCGGAGTTGTGGAACACTCTGCGATCTTCCCCTTCAGAGATCTGCACTGCATCCCAGCGGATTTTTTTTGCGTCTGATGAACGTAATAAAATCTGGTTGCGAACGCAGAAAATCTTGGAAGAACGCACGAAAGTCTGGTCATGAACGCTCGAAAGTCTGGACATGAAAGCACGAAAATCTGATAAACGCACGAAAGTATGGACATTTATGCACGAAAGTCTGGTGAACGCTCTGAAGTCCGGACATGAAAGCGCGAATATCTGATAAACGCACGAAAGTCTGGACATGCATGCAGGAAAGTCTGGTGAACGCTCTGAAGTCTGGACATGAAAGCGCGAATATCTGATAAACGCACGAAAGTCTGGACATGCATGCAGGATAGTCTGGTTGACGCACAAAATTCTGGACAGAGGCTGTAGCGAACATGAAATTGAGTATAGTTAGTTATAAGCGGCGAAAGTATGTGTATGTAGGCTCTTTATAAAGCTCGCAATTAGGACAATCTAATTAAGATAATAACACCAAAGCTAAATTGAACAAATTTAAGTACTCTCTTGAAAGCAAACACATGGTGCCCCAAATTCTTATTAAAACAAATATGCACAAAAGTAAGCCAAGTCGCAAACCGGATAAAGGCATAACGAATTGGTTGAGGTTGAATAATGAAAGGCTGTCAGGTTAGATTGATGAGACAAACAGGCGACGCTGAATTAGTAAATAATTGAATAAAAGCACAAGTCAAGGTTATTAAATGAAGTAGCTTAAACTAAATGGCCAGAACAAAGCAAACTAGAAAAATTGTTCGTGAATTGAGAGGGAAAACTCAATCAAGTTCGTCAGGATCGGAGATTTCCGTGCCCGCATCACCTCCCTCGTCCTTGTTTGAGCCCTCGCATGTAGAAGTTGGCACATCTGCACCAGTACTGAAAGGAAAAACAAGTAAAGAAAAAGCAAAACCGGCCCCAAAAAAGAGCAAAACCAAGATGGCCGTTACTGGCGGAATAAATACAGAGGATATCTGGAAAAAGGACCCAAAAATGGCCTTGGCGGTGGAGAAAATGCTCGCTAGGGAGCAAGCCAAGACCCAGAAAAACTAAATTCGTATTGTATATATCTGTATTAAGTAAAATAAAAATTTATTACCCGCTCGTTGATTTCAATTCGCATCGATATATTAGGAGACAGTGTTGCACACCCTCTACCACTTGAAATTTCAAGAATATCCCACCATTCTGAACTCCTTTGTGTTTTCCAGCCAGTTTTAGATAATAAGGCTGTTCCCCACCCTCGGGATCGTAGTACACATAAATGTTTAAGCGACAATGGCGGGCGAATAATCGTAAGTCGGTAGTGTTTATGTACTCCACATCTTCGATTCCTCGGGTCAGGGGGGTTTTGCCAGGACATTTAAATAAATGCTTGTTTGGTCCATTCCGTAAACTAACAAAAAGTTGTTCGATTTTTCCAGCCTGAGTGCGATTTCCAGTGATAATGGTTGATAGACAGGAGGCCACGCAATTGAATTTGGGGTGGGCAACATCTAAGGTAACGGGATCATACTGTGCAGTATCGAACTCGGGACAACTAAAAACCCCAAGATTATTAACTTTAATTTAGTCAGAGTGAATTTGGGATACAAGTGCTTACCTTTCAAATAGCTCGTAGCAATGACGCTGTCCTTGTTCTAGGCCAAGCTCCCGGCAAACCCGATTCAGTTGCACTTCGGGTAGAAACTTCATAGGACCACGAGTACAGCGAAATAGAGTTTCACTGTCGCAATCGAGACACTCTTTTACGATTTTTCGGCACCATTTTCGTAAGTCGCGGACACTAAATGTTTGTTTCGCTATAGATTCCAGATTTTCTCTGGAGGGATGATCGTTTTTCCTGTGCAGTTCTGTAAGCTTATTTCGTGCGTTACCCCGGTGTAGAACCGTGAGCCCTGAACCCACTCGCAATAAAACCCCTCTTGAAAGATAATAATTTTTGCATCGATTACGGAGTTCTCTCCTGTAAATCCACGTAGAATTTCTCGGATAAAGACCAGATTTGAGATAATGAACGATTTCAAAGTAGATTTGACTATCCATTTCAACTGAAATTGTATATGACTTAATACTGTATGCAAAGTAAGACAGAATGAGTTAGTTAAGTAGAGGTTTGTTGACTTAAAGTAAATAAAAAGGCAATTTATCAGTTTTCCAAATACCCTACCGATAAAAAGTTGTCCGACCCCCCCCCCCCGCGATGGGAAGGAGTTATTGGTTGACAACTGTTCAATGATGGGGAGGGACCCCTAATGGTCCTCTGTTGCGAGAATAGTTTTCAGGCGAATCCGACCACCCACCCTCCAGCTATTAACACCGGAAGTAGTGTGATTTGAAGGTTTTTAGGTATTTTACTGTGAAATATGAATGTTTGAGTCAATAAGAAGGCGATTAATCAGTTTTAATGTCCTGCACGTATGAATTAATGTTTTTGCATGATCTTGGGAAGGGTTTAGGATATAAAAAGGCGATTTTTAGGTATGTTGGTAATTATCACAGGAATGTAGTTAGCACCTAAATTGAAATAGTATTTTTTCGAAAAGTTGACGTCGGATTGACCTGAAAATTGGGGGATAGACTAATTTGGGTACGGGGAATCCGATTCTGAGGTCGGATTTGACCCCACACCAACCTGCACGGAACTAGCGCACGCCTGTGCTGCGGAACGTAAAAATTGAATTGCTCGTGGAGTATTGGTAGTAGCCCTATGATTTTTGGAGGGTTAGTGTAACTTTTTAAGGGCTTTCGATTGGTGATATTTTCATTCCCAAATTCCGACCGGAAGTCGGTGCTTCGGGACGACCCGAGTGCCGAAAACCGGAAATTGGCCTTTTTGAGCGGCCGAATGACTTTGAAGTGGTATTAATATGATAACCTGAGACAGTTAGTGACAAAAAATAACCACCCCGGTCAATTTTGCCGAAATCGGATTTTTCGGGTTTCGGCACCCACGACTCGTTAAAAATCTTTAAATTGCAAACGACTCGCAACAGCTGATCCATTGGTCATGAAAATTGGCACGCAAGTTGGTGGCACCCTATAGTTACTAGAAAACTTTACCCGAAGACGTTTTGACCACTACTCCGCAAGTTATTAAGTTCCGAAATTTGGGGTCATCCGGGAGGTCGATGAAAAGTGTGCGCGGTCATTGCTCGCGTTCTATTAAGAGTTAGGTCATAAAAATTGGTGGGTAGGTGTAACTATGGAAGGACTTTTCGCGCCAATAGTTGTTTTTACCGAGTTGACCCTTCATCTTCGACTATTGACCTCTAATTGACCTCTAGAGGTCAAATTTTTGGGTTTTTGGGAAATTTTGGTTTTTGACTAATTTTTGTACGGGGAATTGCATGGAATGCTGGGAGAAGAATACCAAGCCATTATTTTAGCTTTAGCGAGCATGAATTAGTGATAAATTTACCCATGGAGACCAATAGTCTTTGAATAACAAAAGCGACAAAATTGACTTGGCGCCAAATTGTGTGCGCAAATAAGGGCGATAAGGACCGCGGACTTTGACGTTAATCTGTTTGTTTAGTGAAGGGAACCCCTCCTGCGGATGTACCAATCAGTCAGAGTGACTTATGGTGTTTACTTAAGTTCTAAAAGTGTATTTAATTAAGATAAGATAAAGTTAGCCAAATAGAAAAAGTTGTAATCAGCTTATCGTGTTTAAGTTGGAGAGAGAGAGAGAGAAAAATACTGAGCTAGTGAGCAGTTGGTTTAGTGGGACTAAACTTAAAACAGTCAGTGAAGTTGCAAGACCAGTTAGGAAACTGTGAGCAACTTGGTTAAATATATTTTGAGTGAATCACGATAAAATTTTGAACTTATAGAAGATTTTGCAGTTAAATTTGTCTCAAGGTATTAGTTGATTGAGAGTTGCATCTATTTACTGTGGATTCTACATTTGTGCTGGTGATCTCTATTCAATTTAACGTCTTTTGGGACAAAGCACTTTTAACAGCCTGCAAGAGTGGACGAGGGGAAAAACTCAGAAAAGAGACAAGGTAGCGCTTGCTTCATCATTTTCTTTTAAACCTTCGGTGTTGGTTTTAGTTAATTTTGTTCGATCTTCTGGGCGACAGATCCCCCTCACTGTTGGCCTAGTTAGAAATTCAGAAGACGACAGTGGCGCTCCTGGGTGGGCATCGCTCCTTGTAATTTTCTGTAAGATTATTTTTTTATTCCACTAAGTGGTGAAGTTCTCCGAAATGAGCGAAAACGGAGACGATCTACCTAACGATCCTCTCGCACTGGACAGAGGCGACGAAGAAGCGGATGACGATGCTCCAGACAATGGCCGCGGGGTGTTTGGACCGGGCACGCTGAGGCCGGATCGGTACCCTTCGAAAAAACACTCGACGTGGATCCAGTGGAAGCAGCACTTTCTCTGGCTAGCTGACACCAATGGATGGGACGATATCACAGCGATTCGGGCCCTTCCAACTTGTTAAACATCGTGGGCGCTTGATGAGTTCACCGCCATGCCTGCCAGATTTACGAGACAAGTGGGAAGGAATTTGCCGCCTACACTAGCGAGGGTTTTTGAGTACTTAGACCCAAGAATGTCGCCTTACAGAGATCAACGTACGGCCAGAGCGGAGTTCAAGGCACCCATGCAAGGTGACAAGGAGGAAACGCGTGAGTTTTCAAGAAGAGTAAGGGCATTGGGTGATATCGCACATAAACACATGAACGCTTTGTCCCGAGATGACATGAACAGAGAACAATTTATTGATGGTTTGTTCGACTCCGATATTTATGAATTGCTTCTTCGAGAGGATCCACAGACATTCGACGAAGCTGTAACCAGAGCGCTGAGTCTTGAAGCCATTACGAAAGGTTCACGATTTCGACAGCGAAAAAGAATATCGGCAATAAGGACTATGGCAGAGGCAACTTCGTCTCCTCTGGTGGTAGCTCAACCTTTGCCTTCACAAGCGTCAAGAGGTGTTCAGGGCACCTCAATTGCACAACTGCCTCTGACCAATGATGCACTTGGGACAAAAATTGACAAACTTGTTGACAGTCAGGAAAAATTTATGTCAAATATATCTTCGATGATGAGTAAGTTTGTCTCGTCTGTCATACCGGGACCCCCCGCAGAGCAAGCTCATGCACCTCAGTACACTGGAAAGCAGTTGTTCAATCCGTACCCTCCAGAAAGTCGATACGGACAGGGATTTGCGTCAGCTTCTCGACCGCAGGGACAATACATCCCTGGCCAACAACGACGACAAGGTGGTACAGGCTGTTTCCATTGTGGAAGTTCGGATAACTTCAAAAGAGAGTGTCCGCTACTTGCCAATAGTCCTTTAAACTAGAAAGGGCCGGGCACACCGGGGAATTCCGGAGGGGAGGGTTTATCCCGGCCGAATACAAAAGTAAATCCCAAACGTCGGTTGCCACCAATAACGAAGGAGCGCAGTCCAATCAGTTAAGGATGTATCATCAGTTGGACGAGCCCCTGGTTACGAAAACATCCACAACAGACCAAATGCGTGAGTTGCCTGAGCAAGGAAAAGAACCATACAGAATTCTAGTTTCGGGCGAGTCGAATGACACGAAGTTAGCCTTTCTCATCGATACGGGAGCAAACACGAACATAATCAGTTACGATACCTTGTTTTCCTTGGACATTCCGGTTAAAATGGAAAAGTCTGCTGGTAGACTGGAAACTGCAGACGGTAAGCGAGTTGATGTTATTGGCAGAGCCAAGTTGCATCTACGTTTGGGCGAAATCGACACTGATATTGAAGCTTTAGTCATGCATGATCTCGACAACCACATGATTCTGGGTCTTGAGACTTTAAAGGGGCACCGTTGCATTATCGACTTGGATACTGATCAGCTTTGGACAGGTCAGAAAGAGGGATCAACAGTGCCAATACGAATTGAGGGACCGAAAAGGTTGGCAACTTTTATTGAGGCAGTTCCTCATGACCGTCAAATGACTGTGCATGCTAAAGAAGCTTCTAATGGCTCAAAAATTGACTCAAACCGATTTGATCGCATTGCCAAGACTGCTGAAACACATATTGATGTTCATTTACCGAATGATTTGAAAGCGACGTCTTAACTTGAAGACGACGTCCAAAAAATTCTTGAATTATCGGCACCTGGTGTGACAGGCAACGATTTGAATGATTTGAGAGCCTTAGTTCAAGAGTTCCGAGATGTTTTTGCCCTGACCAACGACGAGTTAGGCTGCACCAATGTTGTGGAACACAGGATTGAGACTGGTGACAGCCCTCCAATAAAAATTCCTCCCAGAAGAGCAGGTTTACCCAAAGTAGAGATTATTAGGGAAGAAGTTAATTCAATGTTGGACCAAGGGATCATTCGGCCGTCGCAAAGTCCTCACAGTTTCCCAGTAGTACTTGTAAAGAAGAAGGACGGAAGTGTGCGGGTTTGTATTGACTACCGAAAATTGAATGACGTAACAATCAAAGATGCTTTCCCGATTCCTAAGATTGACCAGTCGTTCGATGCACTGAAGGAAGCAAAAGTGTTTTCGTCAATGGACTTGGCAAGTGGATACTGGCAGATTCCTGTGGCCCCGGAGCATTGTCACAAAACGGCTTTCGTGACACCGGATGGAGGTCTTTATGAATACGTTCGAATGCCTTTTGGATTGTCAAATGCACCTGGTACGTTCCAACGATTGATGAATGAAGTTTTTAGAGACTACCTCTACAAATTTATTCTCATCTTCCTAGACGACGTCCTGGCTTATAGTACTAATAAAGCTGTTCACTTGGAACATTTGCGAACTATTTTTCAAACACTGCGAGCGCTGAACTTGAAGTTGAAGCCCAAGAAGTGTAGATTTTTTCAACGAGAAGCTGTATATCTTAGTCATATTATTGGCAACGGAGGAGCAAAACCGGACCCCGATAAAGTTTCGGCGGTAAAGCATTGGCCAGTACCAAAAACGGTGAAACAGATTCGGTCTTTCGTTGGCTTCTGCAATTACTATCGACGCTTTGTGAGAGATTTTGCACAAATTGCAAGGCCACTCACGGATCTCACAAAGAAAGATGCTCGCTTCGAGTGGAAATCCGACTGCCAATTATCATTTGATAGACTTCGAGTCGAACTTGCTACCGCGCCAGTGATGCAGTTTCCTCGTTTTGATTGCCCCTTCATCATTGATACAGATGCCAGCAAAGTAAGCTTAGGGGCAGTGATTTCTAATGTTGTCGATGGTGTGGAACGGCCAATTGTCTACTCAAGTAGGGTTCTCACAAAAACAGAAATGATGTACTCCACAACCAAACGCGAGGCACTTGCAGTGATACAGGCATTGAAATGGTATAAGAACTACATATGGGGACTACCGTTCATCATTCGAACCGATCATGCTAGCCTTCGATGGCTTTTCAGGCAGGACAATGACGATGATGCAACCGGAATGACGTTCCGAATGTGTCAGTTCCTACAGGAGTATAATTTTCAAGTAGTCCATCGAGCTGGATCGAAACATGCCAACGCAGACGGACTCACAAGACGAACAGAGGAGAGTCCCGAGTGGGAACCCGGAGAAAGAGAAGAGATGACCGGAAATTGTCCGGAGGCTCTGGATATAGACACAGCAATTTCCAAGGCCACTGATCATCTACGGCTTACAGTTCAGGGTCAGTATGACGAAACAGCGGATCTAGAAGATGGCCAACTGCTAGAAAACGATGAAGAACAAGTTTCAATAACTTGGACCCGTGCTGAATCGGACGTGAGCTCGATGCAAGAACAAGATGAGGCGATCAGCCGCATTCTCTTTTGGGCAACTGTAGATGAAAACAAAAACTGTCTAAACTTTGGAACAAACCTGATAACCAAAGATGAAGCTGCTCAATACGGACGGGAAGTAATGGCACTATGGGGAAGATGGAGTGAACTGTCGATTAAGAACGGAATACTATATCGTAAGTGGTTCAGGAACGAGAGTGTTTCCTCGGAGGAACCAGTCCTACAATTGATTGTTCCAGCAAGTGGTCGTAAAGAAATTTTAGAACAATTACACGACTCGCCCGTTAGTGGAGGTCATTTTGCATTCGAAAAAACACTCAATCGGGTCAGACAAAGGTTCTGGTGGCCGTCAATGAGATTGGATATAGAAAAACGCTTGTTGTGGTGCCTTCCTTGTGCTGCAAGGACAACCACGGGCCGGAAACGTGTTGCCGGCCTCCAGCCGTTCAAAGTTGGAATTCGATTTCATAAGGTAGCGGCCGATATTTTGGGACCAGTAACAATGGCCAAAGCTTCGAAAGCAAAACATATTTTAGTGATAACTGATTATGTTTACAAATTTCGTTTTGAGCACACCTCTCGTGGGTACAGAGTCAGAGGATGTCGCCCGAGCAATTGTTGAGAAGTGGGTCTTAAAGTTCGGAGTACCAGATGTATTGCACACAGATCAAGGAAAAAACTTTGGTAGTCAGTTAATCCTCGACATGTGCAAACTACTGAAGATTGACAAAACACGTACGTCTCCGTATCACCCTCAGGGAAATGGCCAAGTTGAAAGGCACAATCGAATTTTGGCGGATGTCATATCTAAGTATTGTGCTGATAATCCTTGGACCTGGGACGAGATGTTACCCTACGTAGACTTCGTTTACAATACAACCGTTCATAGGACCACACAAGCCACGCCGTTTAGTCTAGTGTTTGGACAGGAGTGCCAGTACCCAATTGATTTGTTTTATCCAAAACCCCATGATGAAGAGCGCAGCCAAGGAGAATTTATCGAGTGGCTCGAGGCACAGTTTCGTGAAGCTCATGCTAACGCCAGGGAGCAGTTAGGAGTAAACCAGCAGAGACAAAAGGACCTTTACTTCAAAAAAGTTTATGGCGAACCTTACGAAATTGGTGCAAAAGTTTGGCTTTACTCGAAGCAAAAGGCCAAGTCAAAGAAATTCTTTGTTCCCTACGAAGGCCCTTACATTATCCAGGAAAGGACTTCAGAAGTCAACTACATGATTTACAAAGAAGGAAGACCGAGAAAAACGAGAATAGTTCATTTCAATTTGCTAAAACCATATAATGAGGAGCGAACGGGCGACGCAAGTGGTAGGAACATGCGACCTACACCTTTTCGTTCGCAGGATTTTTTCAATCAATTTCCTAATGATCAAGCGGAAGAGGATGATGATGATGGGGAGGTCATAAGGAATACCGAAAGCACGCTCCATGAAAGGCAACAACGCAGACGTAATATTGCTGCGGCACAAGTCCGATCACGTGATGAGAGATCATACGAGCCCTCCGTCCCGCTAGTTGAAGCCGAACAAGTCTCTAACCCCAGCAATGTGGCGGAGATTGTAGACGTGTTAGCTGATACAAACATTGGCCACGCTAGTGATCTAACAAAAGCCAACCAGAGCAACGAGGAGGGTCCAACAGCTGATAGAAACGACCAAGAACTTGACTTGGAGGAACAACCGGTGACCCAAGCTAATGAAACGCCTGAAATGCTAGAAGAGACTCCTTTGGCGCGCAGACGACCTCGGCGAGACATTAAGCCCGTGATCCGACTCGGGATTGACGAATAGACATTTTATTTTGATTATATTGATAGGTTTTAGTTTTATGGTGACCCCTCCCTGCTAAAATAAAATCAGATCAAAAAAAAAATTACTTTTAGTATATTGGGCAAAATTATTTGATCTCAATTAACGAATTAGTTTTAATTTAGTATTTCGTAGTAAAATAATAATGACATTTATTTAGATACAATCCTTCATAATGGGAGGGGTGGTTGTGTGGAGGGCCATTGCGTTGCTCATTCTTGCTGGAATAGTGCAATCAGAGATCGAAGGAAACACGGCTGGAGCGGTTTTCATCCCTGAAACGCCAGTGATAATTTCAAGTGGACTTGAAGCGACGTGGGTAACCGTGCCAATTCCTGGACTACCGGCAATAAATCTGACTCACTTAGACTTGGCTTATCAGGAATTCCAGTTGAATTTGGCTATAAAGTGGAGAGGCTATGATGGAACCATATGTGGTGATCAAGAAACACATGAACGATTGCTGAACAGTACATATGTGACAATCAAAGGCGTGGAATATGAAGTCCAGGAGATTGAAAAGGTTTGGAGGGACATTAAGGATCGCATAGGGACGTTTGTTAATGGAACGACTAATACCCGTCACGGCCGCGAACGTCGCGGTGCTGGAGCAATTTTTGCCGGGATTGCGGCCGTCTCAGTAGTTTCCTCAATTGTACTTGCCCCTGTATTTAAAGAAGGTTTCTGCCACTATATGTCTTTCTTTGGTTTCTGTGGAAGCAGTAAAGACATTGACCGTTTGGGCAAAGAATCGGAATTCTTGGACGGAGCTATTCGAACAGTTACGTTGGAATCAGGAGAAAAGATTCACTTGCTAGGCCACTCTCTCAACAAAACCCAGGGTCAATTACGGCTGATATCCAAGGATGCAAATGCGAATTTTCACACTATTAGAGTTGCGGTTTCGCAGCTAGCAAAAGCGGTATCTTATGGAGCTTATGGTGACCAAAAATCGGGACAGTGCGACAAAAGTCATGAGTGGGCATCAACTTTTAAAAAGAGCATTGCCTTCACAACAGGAGTTCGAAATTTCAGCGATCATATGACTGCTATAAGATTGGAGTTAATTGCCTACAAAGTTGCTTTGCACAATTTTGGCTACGTGCTGGACGATGCATTGGGTTCTCTGGCTCAGGGACACATTCCTGCTACATTGATTCCACCCGAAGTTCTGTTGCAGGTCTTAGATGGTCTTCAACTCGACACCCAGAAAGAGGCAATTCCACGACATGATCTTATTACTTATTATGGGTTTGAACTTGTGGAATCGACAATAGTTACACACAATAGTTTGAACTTTCTGCTCAATATTCCGGTTCATCATACGAATGGTTTTCATCGTGTTTACCGCGCGGTACCTATTCCACAGCCTATAGCTAATGGGACGACGGCTACCAAGTACAGATTTGATAAAAATTATTTGTTGGTTTCGGAATATAATAATAATTTTGCAGAAGTTACCGAAGGAAAGATGAACTCGCACTGTAGGGGGAGTTCTAGGTTGTTGCTCTGCATGAAACCTTTTCCAATGGCAAGAAGCTCCTCGGCAACATGTCTTTCAAGCCTATTTTTCAACTTACCAACCTCTGCTTTGAGACTTTGTCCTCATGAAGTTGAAATTTTACCCGACGAAGCAGCCGCGGAATACCTGGATGACTCAACTTACCTAATCACGTCCAGCAACGATGATTTCAAGTTCATCAACTATACTAGAGTGAAAGACCAATCACAAGGCGAACAGATACCTGGATGCAGGAGTTGTCTGATTAGACCCAGTTGTCATGGAAGGGTTGAAAACCCCACGGGAACGATCGTTCTATACCCGGATTCCAGAACATGTCAGCATAATTCAAGCAAAGTTGTTATTGTTGAACAGCATCCGCTACTGCAGTCATTGTTTGAAGTTTTGAGAACGGTGGAAAACGAGAAAATAGGAGTCGAAATTCCGGAAACTTTTGTAAACGCTGCCCATGAGGAGATGATAGAGTCTTTTAGACTGAATTTGGTAGACTTACCAGAGGGCACAGTTGACCAAGGGGAATTGGAATTGATTGCCAGGCCTTTTGCGGAACACATTTTTGACAAACATACGCCGTTCCATTGGAAGGCGTACCACAGTTCACCCCTGCGTATTCGTCTTGGTCTGGTAGCTATAACAATTAACAATCTGCTCGTTATACTCTGGATGATTTGGAAAAAACTGCAGGAACTCAAATTGTGTCCCTGTCAGGAGAGATTGCACGACGAATCGTTTTTCGAACACTTGAGACGAACTGTGGTTCCCCCTGTGCGCTACCACCGTAGACACAAAAGAGGTAGCATTGATCGCGTCAGCAATGATGAGGTGGTAGTCGGATCGCCGTCCCATAGCTCAACCAGGATGATTTTGGACGACATGGAAGGCAGGCGACGCAGTTGGATTCATAATCGTGAATTGCTTCCTGAGGACGCCGACCTACCGCAGTATGAGCCTGAACCGGCCAAATTGTTGGTCAGCTCGCAGGGAGAAAGGACAATGCCGAGACCCTCTAAGGCCTCACCCGGACGTGATTTGTTGCAGAAGGACTTCGGTAGGAAGTGACGTGGTTTGGTTGCGGAGAGAGCACGCTGGCCCTCAACACTAAGTTTTTTTCTTCATTAAACAGAAAGGACTCTCGTGAGTGTAGACTTTCCTTTTTCTAATTTTAGTCGAGATTGCATGGTGCTAATCGGATGACTTTATATGTCAAATCACTCTTTATATTTTAATATACGAAGCTGATGTGCTATTCAAAATCTCTTCTTACCTTATTAGTCAGATCCAACAGTGAAACTAACGGACGCTGATAGTTAAATTCCATTTAACAGTGCACCACCGGGACTTAAAGTGTTTTGATCTTTGAGGCGGTCCTCAGTTTTGTTTTTGGTTTTATTGTGGCTTAGTCTGTATTTGCCGCGCAGTTTAATTTTCAAACTTATACCTTAATGCTAGATCTTACCCTGTCTTATAATCTAGATAATTACTAACGTGATTCACTCAAAAAAAAACCAATTGATTGAGAAACAAAACAGGTATTAAGGTAAATTAATAAGAAGGCAGAAGGCCTAAAAGGCTACAGTAGAAAAGTGCTAAGTCAAGTGAAAGTCCCATAAGAAACAATACGATGTATTTAAAAAATATATACATTGAATCCAGTCAAAGATTTCTGAAAGTTTGCGAAGCTAACACGCGAGCTTAGGTTTCTCTAACCAATTGAGAGCTTGGTGCAAGATTGACCCGTTCTTGTGCCACTCGGCCTCATTCTTTAGAGCCAATTTGAGTCGTTGAAAGGGGGCTGAGGAATTCCCAAGCGGTAGTTTGGTGTCCTGGCCTTGGGGGATAACCGAGACGTCTAGTAGATAGAATTCTTCTGCATTATTTGGCACAGGGCTTTTAGAGACCACCTGGACCAGAATACAATCGATGTCCATAGCTGGAAGGAAATCAAATGGTTTGCTGGTTAATCCATGAGGAAGGATGAAGGCCAGAGTCCTGTTGTTGAAGGCGTCCCTGAAATAAACAATGAGCAATGAGTTAAGAGCAAAAAAAAACAGGATTTGGATCAACACACAAATTACAGTATATAAGAAAGGAAGATATAAGTATATAAAAAGATTAAAATTTCCTTACATTTTGGGTTTCTGTTAGATGACAGCGTTCGAGAAATGCTGATCGGTTTGATGATTGAGCTGGTTTATGGTTAGGCAAAGATTGTATGTCCTGATTGAAACAATGGTTATCTTGAGCAAATATAGAATACGGCTTACTTGACAGATGGCGTGATTAATGAGACGAGTAAACAATGGGCAAGGTTGAGTGAAGTTCTCTTATCACAAATTAAACATCCATATTTACCTTGAGTAAACAAACTGAGAAACAATAGAATTTGTCAAAGAGATAAGATAAGAGCATCCGCACTAGCTGGAGAGAATTCACTAAGACAAAAACAGCAAACCATGAGCAGCCCACGACCGTGGAGTGACAGCAAAGGTGAAGTAAACACTGCGAGCAGAATTGAAGTAAGAGAACGAGATGAGTCGGCTAATGATCTGGATCAAGGGGATCAACAGAACCAAAACACCACAAATGCAAGGCACACTGAAACCACTGGTGAAGGATCAGCTGTGGTGAGGGGATGGGTACCTAGATGGGGCCAAAGGCAAATTCTCCTTGGACCAGTAGAACCAGTGGACAACGAGTGGCGTACTGCGTGGGGAGAAGACTCAACACTCGAGGTGCGAACACGTTTAGGAACGCGCACATTGCATACAAGCGCAAGATCGAGCGAGCGTTGGAGAGGTGCAGAGCGCGTGAAATATCGCTGCTGGAGGAATTGTCTCTCTTGGAGCGAAGGGAAGTAAGAGTACAGGAACTGGGATTGTCGTCAAGCGACGAAGACTAAGTACAACTTTAAAAAATTTTTGTTGTCAGAAAATATATTTCTCGTTTTTCTGTATTAATAATTTATTTTAATTTGCAGGTTTTGCCATCATTCGGGAGTATGATGTGAATAGAGGGGGGGAGTGTAGCGAACATGAAATTGAGTATAGTTAGTTATAAGCGGCGAAAGTATGTGTATGTAGGCTCTTTATAAAGCTCGCAATTAGGACAATCTAATTAAGATAATAACACCAAAGCTAAATTGAACAAATTTAAGTACTCTCTTGAAAGCAAACACATGGTGCCCCAAATTCTTATTAAAACAAATATGCACAAAAGTAAGCCAAGTCGCAAACCGGATAAAGGCATAACGAATTGGTTGAGGTTGAATAATGAAAGGCTGTCAGGTTAGATTGATGAGACAAACAGGCGACGGTGAATTAGTAAATAATTGAATAAAAGCACAAGTCAAGGTTATTAAACGAAGTAGCTTAAACTAAATGGCCAGAACAAAGCAAACTAGAAAAATTGTTCTTGAATTGAGAGGGAAAACTCAATCAAGTTCGTCAGGATCGGAGATTTCCGTGCCCGCATCACCTCCCTCGTCCATGTTTGAGCCCTCGCATGTAGAAGTTGACACATCTGCACCAGTACTGAAAGGAAAAACAAGTAAAGAAAAAGCAAAACCGGCCCCAAAAAAGAGCAAAACCAAGATGGCCGCTACTGGTGGAATAAATACAGAGGATATCTGGAAAAAGGACCCAAAAATGGCCTTGGCGGTGGAGAAAATGCTCGCTAGGGAGCAAGCCAAGACCCAGAAAAACTAAATTCGTATTGTATATATCTGTATTAAGTAAAATAAAAATTTATTACCCGCTCGTTGATTTCAATTCGCATCGATATATTAGGAGACAGTGTTGCACACCCTCTACCACTTGAAATTTCAAGAATATCCCACCATTCTGAACTCCTTTATGTTTTCCAGCCAGTTTTAGATAATAAGGCTGTTCCCCACCCTCGGGATCGTAGTACACATAAATGTTTAAGCGACAATGGCGGGCGAATAATCGTAAGTCGGTAGTGTTTATGTACTCCACATCTTCGATTCCTCGGGTCAGGGGGGTTTTGCCAGGACATTTAAATAAATGCTTGTTTGGTCCATTCCGTAAACTAACAAAAAGTTGTTCGATTTTTCCAGCCTGAGTGCGATCTCCAGTGATAATGGTTGATAGACAGGAGGCCACGCAATTGAATTTGGGGTGGGCAACATCTAAGGTAACGGGATCATACTGTGCAGTATCGAACTCGGGACAACTAAAAACCCCAAGATTATTAACTTTAATTTAGTCAGAGTGAATTTGGGATACAAGTGCTTACCTTTCAAATAGCTCGTAGCAATGACGCTGTCCTAGTTCTAGGCCAAGCTCCCGGCAAACCCGATTCAGTTGCACTTCGGATAGAAACTTCATAGGACCACGAGTACAGCGAAATAGAGTTTCACTGTCGCAATCGAGACACTCTTTTACGATTTTTCGGCACCATTTTCGTAGGTCGCGGACACTAAATGTTTGTTTCGCTATAGATTCCAGATTTTCTCTGGAGGGATGATCGTTTTTCCTGTGCAGTTCTGTAAGCTTATTTCGTGCGTTACCCCGGTGTAGAACCGTGAGCCCTGAACCCACTCGCAATAAAACCCCTCTTGAAAGATAATAATTTTTGCATCGATTACGGAGTTCTCTCCTGTAAATCCACGTAGAATTTCTCGGATAAAGACCAGATTTGAGATAATGAACGATTTCAAAGTAGATTTGACTATCCATTTCAACTGAAATTGTATATGACTTAATACTGTATGCAAAGTAAGACAGAATGAGTTAGTTAAGTAGAGTTTTGTTGACCTAAAGTCAATAAAAAGGCAATTTATCAGTTTTCCAAATACCCTACCGATAAAAAGTTGTCCGACCCCCCCCGCGATGGGAAGGAGTTATTGGTTGACAACTGTTCAATGATGGGGAGGGACCCCTAATGGTCCTCTGTTGCGAGAATAGTTTTCAGGCGAATCCGACCACCCACCCTCCAGCTATTAACACCGGAAGTAGTGTGATTTGAAGGTTTTTAGGTATTTTACTGTGAAATATGAATGTTTGAGTCAATAATAAGGCGATTAATCAGTTTTAATGTCCTGCACGTATGAATTAATGTTTTTGCATGATCTTGGGAAGGGTTTAGGATATAAAAAGGCGATTTTTAGGTATGTTGGTAATTATCACAGGAATGTAGTTAGCACCTAAATTGAAATAGTATTTTTTCGAAAAGTTGACGTCGGATTGACCTGAAAATTGGGGGATAGACTAATTTGGGTACGGGGAATCCGATTCTGAGGTCGGATTTGACCCCACACCAACCTGCACGGAACTAGCGCACGCCTGTGCTGCGGAACGTAAAAATTGAATTGCTCGTGGAGTATTGGTAGTAGCCCTATGATTTTTGGAGGGTTAGTGTAACTTTTTAAGGGCTTTCGATTGGTGATATTTTCATTCCCAAATTCCGACCGGAAGTCGGTGCTTCGGGACGACCCGAGTGCCGAAAACCGGAAATTGGCCTTTTTGAGCGGCCGAATGACTTTGAAGTGGTATTAATATGATAACCTGAGACAGTTAGTGACAAAAAATAACCACCCCGGTCAATTTTGCCGAACTCGGATTTTTCGGGTTTCGGCACCCACGACTCGTTAAAAATTTTTAAATTGCAAACGACTCGCAACAGCTGATCCATTGGTCATGAAAATTGGCACGCAAGTTGGTGGCACCCTATAGTTACTAGAAAACTTTACCCGAAGACGTTTTGACCACTACTCCGCAAGTTATTAAGTTCCGAAATTTGGGGTCATCCGGGAGGTCGATGAAAAGTGTGCGCGGTCATTGCTCGCGTTCTATTAAGAGTTAGGTCATAAAAATTGGTGGGTAGGTGTAACTATGGAAGGACTTTTTGCGCCAATAGTTGTTTTTACCGAGTTGACCCTTCATCTTCGACTATTGACCTCTAATTGACCTCTAGAGGTCAAATTTTTGGGTTTTTGGGAAATTTTGGTTTTTGACTAATTTTTGTACGGGGAATTGCATGGAATGCTGGGAGAAGCATACCAAGCCATTATTTTAGCTTTAGCGAGCATGAATTAGTGATAAATTCACCCATGGAGACCAATAGTCTTTGAATAACAAAAGCGACAAAATTGACTTGGCGCCAAATTGTGTGCGCAAATAAGGGCGATAAGGACCGCGGACTTTGACGTTAATCTGTTTGTTTAGTGAAGGGAACCCCTCCTGCGGATGTATCAATCAGTCAGAGTGACTTATGGTGTTTACTTAAGTTCTAAAAGTGTATTTATTTAAGATAAGATAAAGTTAGCCAAATAGAAAAAGTTGTAATCAGCTTATCGTGTTTAAGTTGGAGAGAGAGAGAAAAATACTGAGCTAGTGAGCAGTTGGTTTAGTGGGACTAAACTTAAAACAGTCAGTGAAGTTGCAAGACCAGTTAGGAAACTGTGAGCAACTTGGTTAAATATATTTTGAGTGAATCACGATAAAATTTTGAACTTATAGAAGATTTTGCAGTTAAATTTGTCTCAAGGTATTAGTTGATTGAGAGTTGCATCTATTTACTGTGGATTCTACATTTGTGCTGGTGATCTCTATTCAATTTAACGTCTTTTGGGACAAAGCACTTTTAACAGCCTGCAAGAGTGGACGAGGGGAAAAACTCAGAAAAGAGACAAGGTAGCGCTTTCTTCATCATTTTCTTTTAAACCTTCGGTGTTGGTTTTAGTTAATTTTGTTCGATCTTCTGGGCGACAGATCCCCCTCACTGTTGGCCTAGTTAGAAATTCAGAAGACGACAGAGGCACTTTCCGTCTGGGCGGTCAAGACATAAACATTTTCTTTCTGGGACGATCTGGACATACAGGCCGTCTGGCAAGTGATGCCGGTGATGTTTGCTTCCACAAATGTAGAGTGATTCCTAATTGTTAGCTGAATTTGATCATCCAATGGGTTTGCATTTCAAATACTGTATTTTTGTAATTCTAATAAATTAGGTGGTGCATAGTGTATATGAACAGAAACTATTGAGTTTTACTGTAGATTCTTTGTTTTATATGGTAATTCTCTGTCTTAACTGATTGTAGCTTAAACTTTTTTTCCATAAGCCATTCATTCAGATATGTTTTTCAATACTTAATGGAAATTCAACTTTTCATCTTTGAGATATCTTCCCCAAGCTGATGTAAATAATTGTAGCTGTCAGCGCATTGAACATAGGATCAGTCGTTTTATGTGGCAGTTGCCAGAAAATCTTGTAAAATTTTATTTTGCGGTCATGTTCGGACTTTTGTGTGCTCATGTCTTGGTTTTTGACCGGTCACCAGACCACCGTTTGTTCCTGTCCAGAGTTTCGTGCTTTAATTTCCAAACTTTTGTACGTTCATGCCCAGACGTTCGTGCTTTCATGTCTAGGCTTTCTTTCCTTCATTCGTGTTTCTAATTTTGAGCTCAAGAAAACCCCTCGTGTCTTCATTTCGGTTTGGGCATATCTGGCTTCGGTCTGGCACCTCCACCTGGGCTTATACGGTTATACTTAAAGGATTTCCCTGAAAAACGGTTGTTGCGATTATTGGTATAACTACGTATAATAGTGCAGGAGCCATACACAGCATTTATGTTAGATAGGATCTTATCAGCTATTTGAGTTCGACTAAAGCCATCAATTTCAAAAACGGTTTCAATCTATGCTGATGTTCCGCACGTCTAGTTTTTATAATGCACAAAATTTATGTAGTAATTTATTTAAGTCCAAAGACGGTCTTCCAAAACAGTAATTCGAACATCTGCCCGTGATATAAGCGAATCAAGATTTGTTGTGTGTAGTTTTAGCTCTGATATATCGTACGAGTTGTTCGTCACCACCATTTCGAGGAAAATGAAATTGTCCTCAATTGAAGTAATTCTCATTCTGGTGTTAGTTTCAAAATTGGTCAATACGGCCAACTGGTTTTCCAAATCTGCATAGTTTTCTTGCACTGAGCCATTGATGTGCTGAACGGAATCTGCAGTTTCTAGAAACTGAAACAAAACCAAAGTAAAAAATATATTAGGTTCCGAATGGACGCTCAGGTCGCCTCCAATCATACAACTTTCCACGATCTTTTACACTGTCAGTTGTGATTCTTGGCAATCATCAAAATTCATCAATGATTTGTATAATTTCCTGGCTCTCAAGCTAGGACGTATGTGATTTTTTCCGCAGTCGTATAGTCTCCATTTTTTTGAAGAAATTGCAGAAATTTTATTGAAATCATTCAAAGTTTATAAAAAAATTCGTTTTGGTTTCTTAGTTGGATCACAATAACAAATCAATTATGGACAACACGAAAGAATATGTGATGATAGCATGATAGCAAAGCAATTTGCGCACTGAGAAATACGTGAGTATCAAATGATGCATTTATAAGCTGACATTACGCCGAAGAGTTATACCTTAAAAATTCCGCCTTATTAAAAGTCAAGCGAAAAACAGATTCATAAAATGAACGAAATTAGGAGACTAGCTTTGTATCTTATTTTTCGCAAAAAGGGTTGCACCATATTTTTGAAATAGAAATACATGTATAATATTTGTATCTTAAAATCGCGGTTAAAATTTGGACATTGTTCGCAAAACACGGGTTGCACAATTCCCTTCAATTTTGTCTGTTATTGGTAAAGTAGCTATTTTTTGCGATATTGTTGAGTTATCAATGTAATAACATAGGAAAAGCGAACAAGAGATATACAGAATGGGCATATCTGCCCGTGACGATTTGGGTATACCTCTGCGGCGTAATGGATCAGCACTTCTTCTGAACGAAGTGCTTTTAGGTGGATGACATGGTTATCTGGGTCGCCGATCATACCATTTTCTTTGATTTCATACCAGGTCATATGTGATCATTATTACTCATACTACGTCATATATGACTACCATCAATCATACTAGGCTATTTATGATTTGTATAATTTCTTAGTAGTCTTGTAAAAATCATATATGATTTCTTAGCTTGGATTTCTTGCAATCGTATATGCAGTCCACACTTCACTATTTGTGTGCTCGAAAACACCAGCTGTGTTGTTTTAAACTTTTTTAGAAGATGATTATTAGAAGATTTTGGCTGATCAAAAATGGTGATGTGTTACCAAATCGATAAACATGAAAACTAAAGTTCTGAAAAAAATGTACGGTTCCTGGTGATCATATAGGGATCAGACATGATTTAGTGGTAATCATACAAAACTGGTATACAAATTGTTCGTTTTCATGCTGAAATCGTAATAAGAAAATAAGTATAGTCAGTATAAAATCGTATAAAATCTCATGAAATCAAAGAAACTGAAACCCGGGTGCTTCAAGATTTTTAATAATCAAAAACAATGTCCAATGTCCGTCAAAAGACCAAAACTGATTAAATTGAACAACTTATACCAGTATTAGAAGCGTAATTAGCTGACCAAATTTATACCATCAATTTGAGAAAAGAATGGTTTTACAATGCAGTCTAATCATATATGTTTTATCAAAATGGTTGCAGAAAATTTTGTTCAATTAACTCTCAATGCCTGAAAATTTTCTGTTTTTATATATTTTCAAAGATATCAGTTACTGGGAGTGTAGGTCTGACATAATTTTTATAATTTTGCGTTTCTAGGCAAAAATCTGCCATAATTTTAAACTGAATTTATAGTTGATCTGACATAATTTTGCGTTGGATATACCGTTGCTCTTACATGATTATGTTCCACATTGCGCGATCTTTGAAGAGTTCGGTTCTTATGCAACTTAAAGAGCAGTGTTACACTAGTAGAAGAGCGGACAAGCACAAAGGATTTGAGTAGGGCGAAAAATATAAACAAAGGTCTGAGCGTTAATTTTATGTCTGATCTACGATTAGAAACGCAAAATTCAACGCACTATTCACCGCAAAATCAACCACACAATTTTGCCTATTTACCTCAGCCCGGGACCTACATATAGAACTTTTCATGCCCATGCACAATAGAAACTCAGGGAGCAGTTAGATTTTTCCCCATCAAATTTACAGATTGAATTCAAGGCTTGTTAATGCCAATCGGGTGATGCCCCCATTGAACACTGGCCGTGTTTTGTCACAAGGAAAAAGAAACATTTGTTTTTTTAATGGGGAATGAATCTGGCTGTTTTTATTTGATTGTTAAACGGCGATCGGACTTAGATGAGAACCGATCAGTTTCGATTCAAACTTAATTCCAAATTTGATAGACTCAGGTGACGTACAATTTTGTTTTTCTATCTGTTGACAGAAATATTCAAGGATCATTTATTTTGATAAGGTAAACGAAAGTAAGTTAAAACTGAAATAAGGATTTCTTTGATTTGAACTCAACTTTGGATAAAATGAGAATTTGCCTTGAATCGATTAAAGTAGAACGGGTTGATTGTTTTATTAGATTTGTGTAGGCAACTTAAATTTTTCATATCTCTTCATGCATGTCTGACTTATGGCTCGAGCAAAAGTACCACTATCGAAATAAACGTTTTGTCACTTTATGCCAAAAGTTTAATTTTTTTAGATCTGCGATTTTTTATATTGCTTGTTCAACAGATTTTTTTTCGAATTTTTCTGAATCTACCCTATCGGTTAAAAAATACTAAAAATAATGATTATATATATATAATGGGTGTAAAATGCTAGGTTAGTCTTAAGGCAAGTTCGCATTAGTTATTTGTAAACCAAACTTGTTAACCTATAGGAACTTGCGAGTCTCCTTCAACTCTCCTTGGTTATTTCCATTTATCATTCTCTCATTTAGCATAGAAATCTCGTGGGTATGGGTAGCTCGGTTTGGACATCATAATACAATGCAACCAGAAGCGTCTTGGCAACTGTTTTTTTTTAAAACGTTCCTAAAATTTTATAACTTTTTTGTCTTTGTTTGAAATGCCAGCTTTTTCTCATAGTAAATTAGTTACCCTTCAATTTTTAACATTTTTTTATTTTATATTTTCAATTCACACTTTTCCAGATTCTATTTTTTTACATCTGTTCTTAATCATAATCTTTCATCGTAGTGTTGTCTGGTGCTGAACTATAGGCCAAACTATAGTTATCTTTACAGCATTCTGAGATCTTTCGTGACAATTTATGTCTCAAGTTGAATGTTTCACTTGTAAGAACCTTGCTAGTCGAAATATTAACTTGCAAGAACCCTTTATGTCGAACAGTAAACTTGTCAGAACTTGTAAGCCGAATGGTTAACTAGTGAGAACTGGAAATTTTTAGGAGAAAAACTTGTAAGGGGATTCGTCGCCTTGTAAGGACTTGCAGGAAAATTGCAAGTTCATGCAAGTCAACCGTTCGATTTCGAACCAGGATTACTTATCATCAACTCCAAACTCCAGTGCTAGTCACAGTGCGTTTGTCACTGGAAATTGCGCGCATATTAATGGAAAAGCTGCTGGGATATTAGAATACTGTCAGGGGTCAAGGCTTTGAGTGGTCTTACAAGAGAAACTGGATAGAGTATGGAGAGTTTCAGATTGATAGGATCCGATATCGGGACCTAACTTCGTTGAACACAATTCCAATCAAGAAAACAAAATAATTAGTTCCGTAGGCTTTATTTTCTACATGTTCTCAGTCCAAGCAGACAGTAGGTGAATTTAATCCTAAAAAATAGTAGATGAAGCCTGGATCATCTTATGTTCGAGTGAAGATAGAGGCTTGATCTATTAAGTTCAGTTTAAGGTTAGGTTCACTTAATGTTTGTTTGCACTAAAAAAAGTGGAAACTAAAACCTTCGGAGACAATTATTTTTGATTTCTTGATTGGATATGTATTCAACAAAATTAAGTCCCAAAATCATATCCTATCAACTTGAAATTCACCATTCTCTAACCAGTTTCTCTTGTAAGATCACACAATACTTTTTCACCTTTCAGTATGCTTAACAGTTGACTTAAAAGATATGTTCTCACATAATGTAACAGAATATTGTTAAGATAACAATTTGGGCTATAGTTTAGCGCTGAAAAAGTACCCCAATGAAATCTTAGATTATGAACAGATGTTTAAAAACTAGAATCTGGAAAAGTTTGAATTGAAATTATAAAAACATAGCCGGCAGATTGCCGGAAAATAGCCGTGATAGACGCTTGTGGCTTTCCATGAATTGAAACAACTAAAGATAAAAGATAGACAGATCGACCACCAGTCCTTCAATAGACCATTAGGGTTAGATTCGGACTGTCAATTATTTGACACATAGGGTCTATAAGGAAAAAGTGCTCAGAGAGCTTTTTCAAATTGATATTCGAAATCAAAAACTCAAGACTAATACTCAAGAAATAGGGCATATAAGTTTGGCACCACTTAGATGCATACTAGTGATCTTTAAACAAAATGATCATAAAATTTAAAGTTCCATAAGTGAGTTCAGTGGTCATTTTTCGAGTGAGGTAAGTCGCGCAATTGGCCTAAAAACAGAAATGACGTCACGCACACAATTTTTAACTGCAAAGCAATAGAAGTCACTCAAGTCAATTCTAAGAAGTCAATTCCAAGAAGTCAGGTCGTAAGAATCATCGATGGAGACGACGAATTAAAAAAACATAGCCTGTAGAATACCGGAAACGACTCGAATCGTCGTTCAAAAAATCCTTACCCTAACTTGGACAAAATCAGAATATCGAAAAAAACAATAGAAATAACAAAAATAGTAGACCAATATAACATAAAAGCGTTAAGATTTTTCAGGTCAGGGGTATGGGTAGGTGCTGGTGGGGGGAGGGGGAGGGGTTGGTAGGTGGGGGCGGGTAGGTGAGGTGGGGGTAGGTACGTTGCGGGGGTTAGATACGAGGGGGGGGGGTAGGTAGGTAGGAGGGGGGGGGGGGGGGTAGTTCTTTTGGAGGGCGGGATAGGTAGTTAAATGGGATCAAATTTTCTCAAACTGACCTCTTCGCCTTGAATTACAGACTGTTACCAATTGCTTTACATTACAAGCTAAGCTAATGTTAAAGTCCAATGTTCGAAAACGGAAGTCAACAATCAAAAACGGAGGTTAAAGCTCGAACAGAAAGAAGTCAAAATTCAAGTCAGGAACAAACTTGCTTTCTGCTAAAAAAAAACCTGTAGAATCTCAATACTCCTCTTCGAGTTGTAAAAACCACGATGTCCCCAACAATAGCCGCTATTGCTTCGCGGCTATTAAAAAATAATAAAAATTGAAGGGTAATTAAACTAATTTGAGAAAAAACTGTCATATAATATTCAATTAAATTATCAAAAAAGGGTATAAAAATTTGGGAACGTTTTTGAAGAATCAATCGTAAAGAAGCAAATTGAGATCTACCATCTAAAACTGAAAAAAGATCTCTTGAGTTGATAAAATTGAAATTTAACCGTTCTGTCAACAAAGGTCGCATTGTGTTATGTTATCCGAACCGAGCTACCAACTCTCACGAGCTTCACAAGCTAAATAACTGAATGTTAAAAGGAATTAATCGATGATAGTTGAGCTCAACTGGAACGAACTGGAAAGAAACTTACAAGTTAGCCATTCGACTACCAAGTTCTTACAAGTTAACCATTCGACTTGAAAATTCTTACAAGTTAACCATCCTTTGCAGGAATTCCGCAAGTTCTTGCAAGTTAACCTTTTGGTATTGACCTGGGAGTTAAAAAACTGACATTTCAGAACAGAAATTAATGGGATAACCAATATAGGGAAGTGGGAATTAGGCGTTTTAGTAACGAAACTACTACGCGTTGAGGCTCTGGGTACTTACAGATAGGCTAAGCATATCCACTGACGTCTGCTGGGTCAAATCTGTCTCATTGAGCTGAAAAATACAAATTCTGTTCGAAAACATACTTTTGATAAAATTACAGAAATGCTGCTTAGCGAACGACTTATTGGGATCTCAAACTGCCGTACCAAAAAATTTTTTTATTGCGGCAACAAACATCAAATGATACAGTAGTTTGAGCTCACTGCTTTTGGTTCATTACGCCCTCAGCTTTGTAAACACCTAGTAGAGAGTTAATATAGCTTTTATATAGATTTCTAACGACATCTCCAAAAAAGTCTCACAATGAAATTTTCGCTTTTCTAATATCCCCCTTTTAAATATGGATTTAAATACCAACATAGAAAATTCAAATATACGTTAAAAAGTGGGGGAAAATTTGTTTAACCTAAATTTAGGAGTAAATAATACTACGATATGCATGAAATAAGGTGGTTTTTTGGCTAAGTATTTTTAGGTCTTCTAGACAATTGTTGACACATTGTGAACCGATTTTGTCTTCATTAAGATTAGACACTAACCCGTAAAAAAGGATTGAAAAAGACTTTGCCGTCTTGTTACTATGATTGACATGAGTGCAAAACGTTGCTATGTACGTAACAATGATGATACGATGACTTCGTCACAATTTTAATATAGCAAAAGATTGAACTCGAGAACTTTTCGGCCTACACTTTTTTTCAGAAGCTTATACCGACTCAAATTTGTTTATAAATTTTTGTTCAATCTAAATTAAATCTGAACCATACTGGCCATTCAAGTACTTTCTGCTCCTTTTTGTGGAAAAAAAGCATTGCTGAAAAAATTGATGAGAAAAAATTTTATTTATAGAAACAAACGTAATCATGTTTGGAAAGAAGGTCCTGAAAATGCGCTCTGCTTATATCATCTCAGAATTTTTAATAGGCTTACATTTTTCAGCTTGTTGCAACTCCGTCAAAATTTTTTCTTCAAAATCGTATTGCACAGCAAAACATAAGTGATCGTTGTCCAAATTTAAAATTTTGTTTTTTATTTAAGAATTTTTTTCCAATTTCTTCTTTTAACTCAAAATTTTCAGTCGCTGGAAATAGGTACTCCAGTTTTATCAGTAAAATATTTTCTGCCGGAAACAAAAAACAGTTTTGCGAGCAAATTATAACGCAATTTTGATGGAAAACAATTGCTTTTATCATTTATTGTAACTTTTTCTCGGAAAAATTCAATATTTGTTTAAAATTTGTCGTGCAAATTAGTTTCTTAAAAATTACTTTTAAAAATTTTGTATATTTTGTTGCGTTTCAGTGACATCTCTCCTTTAAAGCATCTCCAATAACTGTTTTATTCGTTTCGCTCGATCATCGCATAAATTTTTGGCTCCAAAACTGTTATATTTTTAGGTAATGAATACATACAAGCTTCGCAGTCAATCTCGATTTTCATTGGCGTTCATTTTGTAGTTTTGCTTATGAACCGCTGAAGTCTCGTAGCGTGACTACTTGGCAATAATTTATAGGTGGATGTGGTTTAATATCCTTATTCGTGTAGGTGGAGAAAAGGGAAGAAAAGTTTGTTATGACCTCAAATTTAAACTTCTTAATAAAAGTCCTACTTCCAGAGCAAAAGACATGATTAAAGAAAAAAATCAAACGGTAGACAGATTTTTGGTAACATAGTGTGTTATCTTAAGGCGATAATAATTTATACTTTTTTTCAATCTTCATGACCAATGAACTGTCAGTTTTGAGTTGAAAGAAAAAACCCAATTGATTTCCAGCCGTGCATGTTTTCTGCATCGATTATAGATGAAGTTTTTGAATGAAGGGTAACTGAATTTGTCATCTGGAACTGTGAACACCAATTGTTCTTGACTTGAATCTAAAATATCTTTAACCCGGGTCGAGGTCTTTAGATAAATTTTTAGAAATGCGGTGAATGCTGTGAATTTTTGTAAGAAATGCGGTGATTGCGGTGAATGCGGTGAAAAAAAAATTTCACCGCATTTCACCGCATTTCTTACAAAAATTCACCGCAAAAAACCACCACATTTCTTACAAAAATTCACTGCATCCGCTTTTGTGGCAAACTAATGCAAGAAATGCAGTGAAAGCGGTGAATGCGGTGAAAAAAACAATTCATCGCATTTCACCGCATTTCTTAAGAAAATTCACCGTGAAATTCACCGCATTTCTTACAAAAATTCACTGCATTCGCTTTCCAACGTTTACTCAATCTTTTTCAAATTCACTAGAAATATCGAAGAGTTAAGAGAGAGTTGGCGGAGTGGAGTAAGCAGATGAAGGTATTCAGGAGGTCACAGGTTCAATCCCGGGTAGGGACGACCCTTTTTTGTAAGAATACTGAGAACGCGATGAAAAAAAAATAATTCACCGCGATTCACCGCATAAAGATGTAAGAAATACGCGGTGAAAATTTTTTTTACCGCATTTCACCGCATTTCTTACCAAAATTCACAACCAAACCTCGTCCCGGGAATCGAACACCGGGAAACCTAAACTCAGAAGGGATAAGAGATAATTATGTTACAGTCCTGCGAATACTGATTTAGCCAAAGATATTGAAAAGTCTTTGAAATCTTCCGACCTGTCTCACTACATTATAAGTGTAGTTTACGTTTTCAATTGTCTCCCATAGCCTCTCGTTTGTGTCCACTAGTGTTGCATTCACGCTGTTGAATGAATTCGAGAGAATGTCCAACTGATTCTCAAATCCTTCCACCTATATTTCGTAAATAGGGAATGACTCAGCCTTAAAAAATCATAAACTTCCTGTCAATCAAACGAAAGTCACTTCTGGTTAATTTTTTAACCATTAGATTGTACAGCATTCAAACTTTTGGTGGCGCAATTTATTTTGAAAATAAAAAAACCGGAACCGTAAATGAATGACTTTCAGTCCGGTAAATCTTTGCCATTAAGAAATTCTAGCAATTCTACAAAAAGCTTCTTGTGAAGCGGAAATGTGTTGGACTATAATTTTGATTTTCGTTATTGATTAGTTAAAACAGCAATTTCAAAACAACAGTTTGGAAAGCTTCATTCAGGATCGAAAAAAGGATCTTCTGCCCGTCGTAAACTTTTCTCTAAAAAAACATGACACAAAACACATTCATAAAGTTCAAATTAAAATAGTATTTGCGGTAACGGGTTTGGCGACGGAAAGCAAGAGAACTAATACTAAAAATTTTGATATAATGAATAACTTCAATCGGCAGGGTTTACGAAAAAAATGTTGGCATTAGAAATTTGAAAACGAAAAGGCTGTACAATTTTCCACTGGTACATATTATTTAACACAGAAATTGATTGCAGCTTCCGAAATAAGCAATACGATGAGACAAAATAGAGGACAGTTTAAAAAAAAATAGAGTTGACAATCTCACTTTTTTAAATGTTTGTAGTTTATCTGTTTGGAAGGTAAAATTAATTAATTTTCAACAGATTTGGTAGCGTTAATAATTAATTAGCTAGTTAATACAAATATGATTTACCCTTTGCACTACATTGAAAGTGTAGTTTTCATTTGCAATCACCTCGTCCAGTCTTCTGTTTGCCTCCACTAAATTCTCGTTGACGTCATCAACAGAAGTAGTTATAATATTCAGTTGATTTTCTAAAGTTTCCACCTTAAATCAGAACTACTTGCATTTCTCTAAATAAATTATTATCAAAGAGTTTACCCCTATGATTCTCAAGATTACCTCCTAGGTAAGATCTTATCAGTTCTTGTGGATCTAAATTTCAACACAGCTGAAATTTGATGGTATAAGATTTGAATGCGATCAAATCCAATCAGATGATTATTCTGTTTCTCGATATTTTGCTGGCGAGATCTTGTATATGAATATCTGAGCTGGTAAGATCTTAAAAAAAACCGAACTCAAAGCCTTCAAAAAATTTTTCGTTGGATGACCTTAAGAGATAACTTTAGATGAACAAACGATTGTACAAGTAATTTAATGACATTTTTGAGTGATGCAGTTTTTCATGTCCATGTTCACGATACAGTTGTGTTCATGAAAACTAAAAAACAGTTGCCTGAAAATAGATTCTGAGATGAAGCAGCTATGTTCGTTCATCCTGCCAATGAAGCTATTTTTTACTCAGTTACACTGCAGTTCTACTTGGATTCTGCAGAAGGAAGCTTCTGTAAGCTACTATTTCAACCCCGGAACTATGAGCTTTTCTAACTTATTTAATGTCACCCATGACAAAGAACGTTTTGTATACAAGAAAAAATTTTTGTTCCAAAGTAGATGTTATGGAGCAGATTGATGTAATATGTGATTAGTCTGATTGTTTGATATTGTAATGCCTCAAGGGCGATATTGTGTATTACAAAGAGACAGTTTTCTGATTTGAAAACTAATTAGGGTCTAAAAGTCTTTATAAATCTGATAAGTGAGTCGTGAAATTTTGTCGAGTTTTGGCTAAAAGAGTTACGAAAGGCCTTTGGTAAAAACGCAAGTCAAAAGAATCTAAAATTGTTTTTTTTTTTCAATTTGTTTTGGCATACATTTGTCCAAGAAGAAGAAGTCATCGGTGTGTTCGGTTTGCCCCGCAAAATTGTTGGTTTGATTGTTTTGTTTGGTATTTTGGCTTCAAAAGTACCTAATAAAGCTCGTTATATATTTTTTCTTTGATTCAGAATGTTCAGTATTGGGATGTGAGAAAATTGTGATATGCTAAGCATGTATTTTTCTAAGTTTTTGGGTGTTTTCAGTTTCATAGACTCGGTATTTTCGGTTTTCATACGTTTGGTTAAAAACTTAAGAAATCGTCGGTATGCTCCATTGCAAACGTATGAAAATACGTTTTGGGAGTGAGGGCGAGCATAGAAGTAAGATTCCTACCTAAAATCCAGAACAATTTCTAACTTCACTTTGGGGGTAATGGGTTACCGCTCAGATACAGGTGTAGTTGTTTGAAAAAAAAATATCTATGACTGCAGGGAGGGAGTGATGCGAGACAGCGGGTGTAAGGCGTACATGAAACTGTTTAAGAATCAGGAATAGGGTTAAAAGTGACAAAACGATTTGGTAGTGGGGCAATGGCGGAAAACGATGCTAATCAGGCGATAATGTGTAGACAGACGATTTAAGATAACTGAGAGAAGATAAGGGGGTTACAATGTAAGATAGGGTTTCTTAAGCGCAGGCAACTTTGTCAGGAAGGAGGTTGATTGTTAGAAAAAGGTTTAGTAGTGGGGACAAAACACGCAAATCAGTTGGTAACGTGCATAAAAAAGATGTAAGATATTGGATGCGGGATAACGGGGACATTTTGAAAGGGTTTGGCATGCGTGGGCCCAAAAACACATGTAAAAAATTTCATAAACCTATATGAGTTGGGTATAAAACTAAATAGCTTTCATAGGAGAGCTTAACGAGTAGAGAAAACAATATAACTAAGAGGGTAATGAGAAATAAGACACACGACAGGAAATAATACAAAAGAAATCGACGAATGACAGTGGCCAAAGGCAGTAATATTCCGGCTATTTTGTCGGTGGAAAACTTTAGTTGTTTTTTAGGTTCTCTCAGTATATTTTTAAATAACCGTTTTCGAGCATAGAATTTTTCAAGTAGGTCAAGGAGTAGCCCGACGAGAACCATATTGCAACACTAGACTACCAAAATTTTGTTGTTGAAAAATCAAAAAGCTTCCGTTTGCCTTCTTGGAAAAAGAATCATATCTTTTCTCTTGTTTTGATATGCTTGGACAGATTTATCCTCAGACGGATTCTTAAATAGTTGTTCTTCATTTGTCATTTTTTGCTGTGGTCCTTGCCCAACACGGATGCGAATAAAGAGAAAGAAGTAGATAAGCGGCATCAAAACTTTCATTTTTTTAAAACATTGACATAATTTAATCTTTTAGTCTTTTAGCTAGATTACATACGTTTCGCTTAATTTTTTCTGAAGAAAGATTATATAATAATGGATTTTTCTAAATACATACCGAGTAATTCACTCAATGGCCACACAGTTAATTTACAATCAAGAAGTTATATGTATTTGGGGAGAACACCAAATATGTCAATGGGCCTGTCAGAGTGATGACTCCTGTCAGAAGAACACGGGCAAATTTTCGAGCATGTGTCTCGAATCAATTCTCATATAATTGTTTGGTGGTAAATCCCATGTAAACACCAATCAGATCGAGAAACGTGAACGAGATTTCTCTGATAAACTGCCAAAAATTTGAAATTTTTTTTTTAAAAATCAGTTTTAGACAATTTGCATACAACCGTTCAGAAAATGAATATTTGAATATTTTTTTGCGAAGTTTTTAGCCTTTGGACATTGTAGCTCTCTCAAAAATCAATATCTGATTATTAAAATTAAACATATCCGCGATTTCTTTCGTTTCAAAGCCGGAAATAGGCACGTTCCTTCAATTTTAAACCAATAGTACCGACAAATTCATCATTTTGAAACCGAACATACCAACAACCAATTCTAACGTCATTTTTTCCTGAGCGTTTTAGTTTCATACAGTTTGAGATTCCCTTTAATTTGAGTCCTTGAAACACAGCATACCGACTTGTTTTTCCTGTTTGATTTTTTCACGTTTAAATCAGACGAACTTTTAACGTTTTAAATCAAACAAAGTGAATCCTAGAAACCCAACGTACTCACAATCACTTCAGTTTCAAAACCGAATTTGACAAACATTTTCGACACTTGTAACCAATATACAGGAGAAAAAAAAATGTTACAACTCTCGTCGTTTTCATCAAACTAAAATCTAACATACAATTTTCCTACAATTAAAAACGCCGTTTTCTGTAGTAGAGTTCTATCTAAAAAATTATTCATTTTAAAAAAAACATGACGACACCAGCTCATTATAGAACTGCACAAAAAATCAGCTGCAACATGTTGCCACAAATCAAGGCTCCAGATTTTCATGTTATTATTGCATATCATCCCAGACCAATCTCCAAGTCAATATCAATGCAATAGGCAAGTCCAAGTACAAGTCATTTCATTTTTCAATACTAGGCAAGTCTAATTACAATTGTTAGAAATCACTCATGTCTTGGCCAACATTAGGTAAGACTTGCAAGTTGATTCCCGAGTCAAAAGCAGCCTTTCAAGATATCTTGGAGAGAAATTTACGAAATCCAAAAATTTCGTAACGTGTCATGTTTTTTGCATAAATTTTTGATCATTTTCTCTATCAAATGAGGCTCGGGGCATATCAAACGGTAAACTAGCACCAGGGATTGGGCTAACTCGAGGGTATATCTGGGCCGTTGTCAACCGTTCTTCAACCGTTTCAGACATTTTTTGAAAAAAAATTCAGAAAAATTGATTAAGTTTTCAAATCTTCATCGTTTGTCTGGCGCTTTTACGAAACGCAAAGTATCAAAGAGAACCGCTGTGAAGTTTCACATATTGTTCCGGGGCTCAATATTCCGAATGATTGCAAATGTGGATCAAGCCATAAGTTTCAGTTGGAATGTGTCCTGTGCATACAGTGTTCTAAGAGAAAATTTTAAAAAGTTTCGGTAGAATAAGAGCATCGGCTCTAATTTTGAGTTGTTGGTGGGTTTTCGGGTCCATATGGTTGTTTATTTTTTGCACTTTCCAGACCAAATTTTGACGATTCATCAGTTAGTTTTTGCGTTCTTCGAGTCTTTTCTGGACGATTTGTCTTTTTCCAGACCTACTTTGGACGTTTTGACGGCTGTTTATTGCATATTGCTTACATATTTTTGAATTTTTAGACCTGGATTTAGATTTGGCAAGTCGTGTCCAAGAATTGGGTTTAGTCATGCCGGGTATCGATCAAGACTTAGATCCAGACATACCAAGTCTTGGCCAAGTGTACTGAAGTGTGCTACACTCAGTAGCACTATTAACATTAGAGTTAATAATCAGTAACAGTAGAGACCAATTTAGATTTAGACTTGAGGTTGAGAACACATTCAGGCAAGAAGGAGAATTAATAAAGAATTATCTACATAGAATAAAGAGTGGAGTTGATAAAGGTTGGCCAGAAAAGATACCAACAAGTATTGAAGGTGATGACAATATCAGGAAAGAGAAAGAAATCCAACAAAGACAACGAAGTCAGAAATACATAGATTTTGCTATAAGAGGACTAAGACCACAAGGTTTAAAACGCAAAGCGCACGAGAAACTTATTGAGAATCCTTCAATAACTTG
Source organism: Convolutriloba macropyga (assembly GCF_964194025.1). Lineage (NCBI taxonomy): Eukaryota > Metazoa > Xenacoelomorpha > Acoela > Convolutidae > Convolutriloba > Convolutriloba macropyga. Next base: position 12,465,738 of record NC_134479.1, on the reverse strand, counting down.
GACACAGTTTGTCGATCACTTAGTTGTAAATGACTTAACATTTTCTGTAACAACAGAATCTAGTGGAGCTACAGGCATAGATAAACTTAAAACACTCGAGAGCAAAATTAACGATTTCACCAGTTTTTTCAAAAGCAACGAAGTGAATGCTATAGATACTCCTAGGCCTAGAGACCCAAACATAAAAGGCAGACCTAACAGTACTAGATTCTGTGATTATTGCAGAAGCAATGGTCATTCCATCTCTAGATGCACAAAGAAGCAGATAGATGATAGTGTTAACAAATAGAGAAAGGAACTGGTTGAACCAAGAAGGCCAAATATAACATTCTCTAATGATTACAGAAAGAATAACCGAGGAAATACAAGATTCAATGGTCCTAGAAACCAAGGCTATCAACCAAGAGGTGGCTACTCAAACTATAATCCTAGGTTCAACAAGCCTAACTATCAACAACAAAATACATCTTTTAGCAGCTATGGCAATAGATTCACTCAACCATACGAACAAACCTTCCCTCAGCAAAACACCTATAGAAATAATGAACCAAATCTTGAACAACAATCACCATCACCACAACAACAGCAACAGCCACAACAAAGTGCTAGCTTCTATACACCAAGTAGAAACAACAATCTACAACAAAGACAATCAAAACCCAACAATATTCAGCAACAACCAAATCAAATAAGTTCCGTTGAAGGCGACGATGACTACGTAAATGCTATAACAGACTTCTTTCCTTTAAACTTTTGAAGTCTCCGAACGCTACTAAAGAAAGTAGTACTAAGTCAAGAATTTACCTCAACTTATATCACTTTGCCACCGGAGACATTAAAAATAATAGTGGTTTAGAAGTAGAATTCATGATTGATCCAGGATCAACTTGCACTATCATCAACCATCCTACATACCTTGCTCTAGTAAACCTTGGACAATATTTGCATTTACAAAATACAAATTGTGATTCAAAGACATATACCGGTTCATCAATCAGAATGCTTGGCTACACAACTATTCAATCTAGCTTCGAAACTGACGGTAAATATACAGTCCCCCATAAAGTATTCGTTACTAAAGAACAGAGACAGAACATAATAGGTATCGATTTTTGTCATTTGTTTTTAAAAGCACTTCACTTCGATATCCCCGCAGTAGAATTAAAAACTGAGAAAAACCTAATTTGCTACGGCTCACTCAACAATGAGAAAGATTACCCATACATAACTGAGATGACTGCTTTAAACATAGCTCAACCAATCTTTCTACAACAGAAAAGTACACAATTGCACAAGCAAAAGCACCCCAGTCAAGCCTTATTTCCACCAGGAACATATTTCATGCCTCACATTAACGTTGCAAAAACTGACCTAGTCTTTGTGAACACACTTTGTCCACAACATGAAGAATTTCTACCCATATTTATGGAGAATCAAAAGAATCACCCAATACAGATAAATAGAGGAATAATAGGTTATGCTATGTGTGATATAACTGACAAACCTATACAAAGATACAATATCAAAAACTGTGCCGAATTTACAAGTACAATACTAAACGAAAGTGAGGACTATAACAGTTGCTTCATACTGAACACAGTAGTAAACAACTTACAAGAAGGACAGCAAATCCAAACTAATTCTTGCATCAGATATATAGATTTTCGTACCCAATCTATATTTGACTCTAATATGCCTATAGCGCACACGATATCCTCAGATGCAGAAATGAGAAAAGGTTTTGCAAACACAATCTCAAAAAGAATACCCTTATTAAAGGACTACTGTAAGAGTAGAAACTGTGATATAGGTGACATAATAACTTTCAGAGCAGATAATAACTTAGTATATAATCTCATCACTAAGGCTAATCACTATGAAAAGCCAACAATTGATACAATCAAAACAACGCTACTTGCTATGAGAGATCATGCACTAGGACTAAATTTACGCTGTATAGCGATGCCAAAAATAGCTTGTGGTTTAGACGGAATGGATTGGAGAGAGATATCTTCTCTAATTGAACAAACATTTAAGAATTCAGGAATAACTATCTATGTGTATACAAGCAAAGATGATATTGATAAACTACAAAAAGTAGAAATCAATACACTAGAACAGGAAGAGGTGCTCGAGATTATTGAAAGCGAGTTAATAGAAAAATGCAAAGAAGATGAGAGAGAACTAGCCACAGATTTCTCTACCGAAGCAAAAGAGTTATGTAGACCTAAAGTCAACGAACAGTTTCCTAAGTTTAGAGATAAACTACATAACAACCGAATCATAAATAAAGCAGTTGGTAATTTTGTAATTAAGCAAAATAGAAGTACAGTTCAAGACATAGAGTATCTAGAAAGGTTCTTAGATAATTTTGATTTCACGCAAAGTGATTTGACTGATGATGAATTGTTTGAGTTGATAGAAATAATACTTCAGGATAATGATGTTTATTCACATCATAAGTATGATATTGGCAGAACTAAGCATAAGTTCCATTTACCCTTAAAGAAAGACGCAACCTTTAAAAAGCAACGACCAAGCAAAATACCCATTCATCTCAGAGATAAATTAGAGAGACTAATGGACGAATTAATTCAAGCAGGGATAATCAGAGAGCTCAATGAGAACGATGATGTGAATAGTTGGTTTGTCAATCCCGTCATCATATTACCTAAGAAGGATTATTTAAAACTAGTCATTGATGCTAGATACCTAAACTCTATAACTGATACAAGTAATTCTAGTTGGCCACTCGAACCACTAAATGTTCTAATGACAAGAATAACTGGAACTATATTTACAAGTAGTGACTTGTCATCGGCTTATAATCAAGTACCACTAACTGAAGATACACAGAAGGTTACAAGTTTTATTGTAGGAGGCAAACAGTACACCTATCAAGTAGGATTTTATGGTCTTAAACCATTACCCAGTTTCTTTAGCAAACTAATGCGTTATGCATTTGGACCCCTTATAAAACGTAAACAAGCCATAACATATATAGACGATACTTTATTACAAGCTAAAGATAAACAAGAAATGTTCACAATAGTAAAAGAGTATCACTCTTTGCTTCGAAAGGCAAACCTTAAAGCAGCCCCCGATAAAACAATGTTTTTCTTACGAAAAGTGAGATTTCGAGGACATGTTATATCTAAGGACGGACTATCGCCTATTGCTTCGCGCATAGATGATATTAGAAACCTAAAATCGCCAGAATCGAAAACAGAAGTTTTAAGAGTTTTAGGAATGATGGGTTTCTATCATACCTATATTTTGAACTTTCACATAGATGCAAAACCTCTATATGACTTAACTAAAGATACAACATTATTCAAGTGGTTACCAGAACACGAAAAGGTATTCACAGACCTTAAACAAAGATTCTGTCACGATATTTCTAACGCGTTTCCTTCTAATGACTATCCCTTTCATATACATGCTGATTCATCTAATTTAGGAACAGGTTGTGTTCTTATACAAGATTTTCCTGATAGAAAACGTATGATTTCAGCAAACTCGAGAGTATTTGATAAAGCTGAACAAAAGATGTCCCCTCAACATAGAGAACTATGCGGAATAATATCTGCATTAGAAACATATGAATTTTATGTGATTGGATCCCCTTTTCCAATTTACCTATATTGTGATCACAGACCAATCCTATTCCTTTGGTCACGACGAGGACAAATGTCACATCGTTTCTTTAAGTATCAAGTTGTAATAACTAAGTTCCAAAACTTGCAAATTATATACACTGAAGGCAAAAACTTAGCGTTCCCTGACATTCTTAGCCGAAACGTTTCTTTAGCAGATGCTAAACTTTATCAACTAGAGTACAAAGTAATACCTAAAGATATAAAGTTTCATATTAACGGAAAAGAAGTTAACTACTCTGTATTGCATCAAGACGATAAAGACGCATCAGCTAACGACTGTTATCCAATTATTGCTCAAGTCAAAGGCGAAAGAAAGAAACTTATTAATATAAATGATGAAGGTGACTTTAGCGTAGATGATGCACCAGACTACATAAATGAACACTGTAATTCTATACACAGTTTTTCTGATTGTTTTCGCTACGGCACACAAATAAATCAAATAAAGAAATTAACTTCAGAACTAACTAGCGAGTATGATAATCACTACTATTCCGAGATAGAAGAAATAGCTGAAATAAGTGATGACCGAGAAGGTTATGATGACCAAGATTGGTTAGATCTAGTAGAAGGAAATATTGAAAATTCACTTATTGAACAATTAGAATCTGCTAAAGCCGATTATATCAGACGGACAAAATTTAAGAAACTTATTGAACCAGAAGCTTTTCAAAACATCTCAGAAAAGGATGTCCACACAGATACATTAGATTTAATAGCTAAAGTTACAGATTTTGCAAAAAACGCTAATCTTGACACCGATAATATTCTTGAAGAACAAGTAAACGACTCCGCGATAAATAAAGTTAGAGATTGGCTAAAAGTAGGCAAAGCTCCAGAAAAGGACTACATTATTAAACAATCTAAAGCACTACAAACCTATAGAAATAATTTCAACTTGTTGTTTTTAGAAAGTCAATATGATTTACTCTGTTATTCCGAACCTTGTGAAGACGGCTCTTTTGACGTTAGGATATGTGCACCACTTTCACTATTTATAAAGATATTCGAAGTCGCACATACGCATGAACTTAGTGGTCATAGAGCAGAAAGCACAACTTACAATAGAGTTAAGCGATATTTCTATTGGCCCGGTATGTTTAAATGGATTGAAATGTTAATGCTAGATTGCTTAAGTTGCCAAACTAATAAGTCAGCACGCAAAGACTTGAACGAAGCACTCTTAGAACCATGGGGACAATTAGAAGCTATACCCCTACATACACTTCATATTGATCATAAAGGTCCACTACGACCACTTAGCAAAGGAAATAGATTTTGTCTTGTAATAGTAGACGCTTTCTCTAGATTTATACAAGTATACCCTAGCAAGAATGCTGAAGCTCTCGAAACAGTAAATCAACTAGAGAAATTTATAACTACATTTGGTATACCGCAACAAATAGTACATGATAACGGCAAGGCTTTTATTAGTAATGATTTCGTTCACTACACAAATGAAATGGGAATTACACTATGCCCCCGAACTGCATATTCACCGTGGACTAACGGCAAAGTAGAAGTACAAAATAAACATTTGACCAATTACCTAAGACATTTTATTAGTAAAAGTGGATCTAATTGGTCCGAGTACACTAGTAAATTTGCATTTTCACACAATACTGCAGTAAACTACAGTACGGGATATACCCCTTATGAAATACTATTCGGAACGAAACCGCAAATACCCTTATCACTAAAGTTAGGACTACTACGAGATAATCAAAAGAAATGCACATCAGAGTATTGTAGTAATCTACCACCACACTCACATAGTGAAGAAACTTGTAATAACAAAAAGATAGAGAAATTGTTACAAAACAGATTATCTAACGAAATGTTAAAACGAGAGAATACATTTAAAACTATATACTCGAATACCTACACTAAATGTAGACAAACTACGAATAAAGCGCACAAGTATAGAAATAGATTTAAACTCGGAAAGCCTATACCGGAAGGTAGAAAAGTACTACTAGAAAATCACTCTAAAGGACTACTAAAGTCTAAAAAGCTACAAGAGCTACGCTCAGGCCCTTACACTGTGCAACGAATGCTAACTAATACAACATATGAAATACAACATGATAAAACAAATGAGAAGAAAACCGTGCATAGAAATCATATAGTACCTTATTATCCGAAAGAAGAAAAAATACAAGAGTTAGTTGAGAACTATATAGTCCCAGACGATACGAATGATTATTATACTCAATATAATAAGCATAATATATCCAAATCAAATGCCTATAGAGGCGCACAACATATTGCTATTTCACAGTGGCCTTTAGTAGAAACACAACCTACTATAAATCCTAATACTACACTACAGCCACCCTACAATGTTGAGGCTACCCCAACAAAGGACTCAGGCTTAGAATCGCTACAAACACGAGTAGATAACACTACACACATTCAAGGCACAAGCTCTTCTAATTTTCTACCCCCACGCATTTCAACCCCCTACCCTATGCAAAATATATATTCACCTAATAGCCCACAGCAAGAAAATTTTTCTACACCACCTGATAATACTAGTAAATTTAAAGCTACACGCAAATTATTCCCCCAAGCATCACATAATAGCCCCACATCATCACCTCATAATTCTACACCTACAGCATCACCTAATATATCTAATTTACCTGACGCAAATGAAGTATTAAGCAGACCTCAACGTAATAGAAAAGCACCTACATTCTTTGGTGAACCTATTCCTTCTGACTTTCTACAAAAACTCAAAAAGAAATAGAGACACAAAATCTCTTTTCAAATAATAACTTTTATATTAAAAGCGTTTTTACGCACAAAACCAAATAAAAATTAGATAACAGCATCAATGCGAAAAAGAAAAGCTCTATATATAACACACAAGCAGTTAGTAGTTATTCGATTACCAGAAATTTTTGTACAAGGCCGTTCATTACTGAATGTTTTAGACCCCCAGGCTTGAAGAGAAGGAATTCTTGATAATTCCAGGCCTTTAACATCTTATATGCATCCTGCAATACTGGGCCTACTTCTGGATCCCACCACGCCTGTTGTAACGCCCATAGGTGGTTTTCTAACTTTTCGTGAGCCTCATATTCCCATTCTACCTTGTGGCCCACGTTAAACTCCTTGAAGAACTAAACACAAAACTGTACCCTATACCAAACTTTATTTTAAAACTTTTTTACTCCTTCCCCTTTTCCTCATATGCAAGCTTCATATTCTAACATTTGGTCTCAAAACACAATTTTTCTCCAACAGCCAGGCTGAAGGCCTCTAGATTACACAAATTTGAATCTAGAAGTCAAAAAACAGTACTCACATTCCTCCCTAAGAAGAACTCAATCACATCCACTGTCCTGCTAGAGACAGTGCGAGTTTCTCGCTTGTCCCACGGATTGAGCATAGTACTGGCCCGACAGATTCCCAATACCTCTTCATGCCCCAAAATGATGTTAAGGTGCTTGTATGAAGTTGATAAGTAAAACAGAAAATCAGAAGCTTCCAAACCCCCGATATTTTCATTAATATAGTTTTTATAAAGGTACTGACGCACCTTTAGCCTGAAATCAGAAACAGGAACTAGAACTATGCCCTGTTGTTCAAGAAGATATTCAGCCTCACATAACAAGTTTTGAAGCTCCTCACCCGGCTCCAAGAAATTCATATCCCAGAAAGACATAATGAAGATTTTAAAGTTTAAGATTAAATCGAGAACAGAAAGATTAAAATATTGAAAAGAAATAAGAAATGAACAGAAAAGGAAATAAAGAAGATACAAATTAAAGAAGGAACAAAAATTGAAGTTAACAGGCAAAGAAAGAAATAAAGTTTTGGAAATTAATAGTCAAGAGAGATCAACTGTATAATAGAAGCGTTTAAGGCAAAAAGCAAATAGCCCACTCAACGCAAATCCTACATAAAGTACGCAATTAATCACCATTGCAAGCTGTTACACACACATAACTTCTATACATGTTCAATACTCATACACTTTCACAATTTACGCATACCTTTTATTACAAACTAACGCTGAAAACACGTGTTACACAAACAAAGTTAGGTAGAAACAATTCCCCCATGAGCAAACACCTTACCTAAATTGAATACCTTAAGTACAGAAATTTGTCCCTTGCAAACTATTTAAACACACTAAATTGCAATTTGTCAGGAAATGCACATTTAAGCAACCCACATAGTCAACAAATAGAGCTAACCTTACTAGCTTAAGGACCAAAGGAATGTTTAAAATAAACATTAGATCACTTAAGAACAAATAACTAACCGCAAATTTAAATTCCGCACGTAAGAATTATGTCGCCTAAGTGCAAACCTTACACATTTGTCAGGAAGAGCTATAACTTGATGAATTTATTCGCTCAACAACTCAGACCACATAGTTGCACAAATGCATGCTTGCTTTAATATTTCACAAAAGTTTACAACACACAAATTAGAAATAAGGTAGTATAAATCCCAAAAAAGTTTAAGTTATTGAATTTATTTCTGTTCGCTCTTTTTATTAGCAATTACGATTCTGTTCAAACTTTAACGTTTCGAAAGTAAAATCTATGATTATTAGATATACCCTGAGATACCAACTGACTTTTGAAAAGAAAGAGAGTTAGCAAAAGTTTTAAAGGAAAAATGAAACCTTTCTATATCGTTACCTTACAATCTTTAAAGTGTTCCCCTTTAGAGGTTTTACGCGATAGACAAGTTAAAGTTCGTTATAGAACATACAAAGTATTAGTAGTTAATGTGTTCAGAGTAGAATTTTCATTTTCGTCCAAAAAGTTGTCACAATTTCATAACAAGGACATGAAATTGGTGAAATTATAATTTATAATTTTTGCATAGAAAAACCAAGATAAAATGAGTAAAACTACAAACAACTTGTTTTTCGCTGTCTCATACACCTACTAGTCACCCTTACGATGTTCAGTTAAGCGGTCGGTAGATCTGAAGCCTTAGTCTTAGAATAACAACAATTTTTAATTTTTCCCCATGTATTAAGATTTGATATAGAAAAAAAAGTTAGCCCTAGAAAGTCTCAATCGTTTTTCACGCCTATCTTTGGTTCAAATAACGTGTCTATAAAACAGCTATTGCACTGCCAAGTTTGCTCATTTTTGAAAATCGTGTCAGAAAGTACTGATCAAATCAATTTTTCTCCCATGTATTAAGATTGGGTATAGAATAAAAAAGGTAGCCCTAGAAAGTCTCAAATGTTTTTCCCGCTTATTTTTGGTTCAAATAACGTGTCTGCACAACAGCTATTGCACTGCCAAGTTTGCTCATTTTTTAAGCTCTTTTCATAAAGTAATGACCAAATCAATTTTTCTCCCATGTATTAAGATTGGCTATAGACAAAAAAAGGTAGCCCCAAGAAATTAGCAAACTTTTTGTTAATTATTTCTATATCACAAGACGTTCTAATGCACAAACTACCTTCAGCCCAAAAATCATCAACCTTGCAATCTTAGTTATGAATAAATTCAACTTTCACGATTCGCCCGTGTATTAAGATTGGTTATAGACTAAACACCTAACTTCATGAAATAAATGACAATATAAGATATATTCAAATTAATTTTATGCCATTTTTTAACCTAGCTGCTATCGACAGACAACACGTAATACACTGTTTGTTTTCATTCTACAGGAATGGTCAAAAAACACACATAATTTGTGCCCAAAAATCTGCTAATAAACGCAATTCTGTGCTGAAAATAGAGAAATTAGCGCAACATTTCAATCTTATCACAGTTTAACAACATGCTATATGGCGCTAGTCACAGCTAGTGATTGGCCAATCAGAAATGAGCACACCTATTCTGGTAACTTAACCCTGAAAACCACTATTTAAGAGCCTTACCCAAATTCAAAATCACTTTTCTCAGTTACCTTCTGAAATCAATTACTTCTTTCGCTCTTAAATTCAGCTCTAACTCTCTCCCTCTCTCTCTCTCTCTCTCTCTCTCTCTCTCTCCTTCTCTCTGTCCCAAATTATATCTTTCACATTTTGCCCTTTCAACTGATAAACTTAGAAAACTTAGCAAAGTTTTCAAGCATCTCAATTTGTGACCTGCAAATACTTGTCACAAAACATCTCCACAACACATATATCAGGTATCTCAGTTCAATATTGATTCTCAATTCAATTCTCAGTCACTAACTATAGCAGGAGTTCATAACTCTTTAGAGACTGACAATTCAGAAAGTTTCTAAATCCCGACAAACACTACCTACACTAAACACTTTCATCACCAGTTAAACACACCACAAAACACCAACACCGTAAAGACAATCAATCCTAATATATGACCGAAGTCTCATTCGACCAAAACGGTTTTCTTATTTCTCTTTCTATCAACCCTGATACACTTGTGAAAATTTCGATTAAAGCAAATCAAAAGCTGAAATTTAATAGTGAGTTTAACACCTTAACCAGTTGTCAAATTTCTAACGAAGTAAGAACTGTAGTATTCTTTGCTACTAACTCTCACAAAGACCCTATTGCTGTCTTCTGGGGAAAGTACAATCCTCAACAACTTAACAGTCTATTACTCCAAATTCATTCTTCAAGCCTAGTTGACTTAGACATTTTAAATGTCCCTTGTTTGGTTTTAGAACCACCAACTGATCAATGAATATTCCGCTAAACGATTATTGGGTTATAGCTTCAAGAACAACTTTCTCAACTTCCTACAGTCCTTATAACATCCCGCATAAAAATCTGAAATATAATAACAAGTCAGCAAAAATTGATCGATCATACATTTCATATAAAGAAAACATTGTTATTTTCTTCGTTAAAGACCAGTTTGTAAACTTAGAAATAATTGTTTGTTGGACCCCTAACAAACCAGAACATATTGAACGCTTTCATTTCCAATTGAACAACAGAGACGAAATAGACCTTGATATCATCGAAGCTCCCTTTACTGTAGACCCTTAATTTATGTTACCACCTTCCCTTGAAGCACAAGTTCTTACTGCCCTTGCATTCGACCCGCTGTCTTATATTAGAATATTCCTCTTACAGAAAATATTGAAATTCGGAAATAAAACTGTAACACTTGACAAGTGTTTTGTTTCTAATCAACAGAGAACAGTTGCATTCTTCGTAACATCAGAAAATAACGCAAAGTTTGTCATATTTTGGGTACCCTATAATCCCGCTCACGTTCACGAGCTAAAATATCAGATTGCTTTCACGGATAATATTAACTTGAATCTGTTAGACTCACCTTATACTGTCTTCGTTTATTAAATGGAAGACGGCGAAATCAAGAAATCACCAGCAATAGACGAAGTAATAAACGTAAGTTACAAAATGCTTATTTTTATATTACTTTGCTTAACTCTGTTCCTACCTGTAACAACTGATATTGAATCTGAAATTGCTCAGCATATTGCAGAATTAAAATTCCTAGTTGAATATAACGATTCTCACCCACACTTCATAGAATGTGTCGTAAATAGAAATAATTGTCTACCTGAAGAAATTCCGTACCTTGAATTACTAGAGCCTCCTGAAAAGCTATTAATTTTGTCAAAACGCAACGTCCATATGCCACTATCACTGATTGAAGACCAGTTCTTTAAAGAAAAGTTAACTGATAAGAAAGCGTTTCTTTCAAAAGTAGAATATTTTTTAACCTACATCGTAAACCAAATTCGTTCTGCTCAGTTTCTTAAGATTATTGCTATAATACCTCTCGCACTTCTCTGTGTTATAACTGCTTGCTCTGCAAAATATTTGATCTTTGTTATATTTCTTGCATTATTACTCTTAACGTCTTTCACTAACGCCAGACCAATTGAAAAGATGAGTATCTATGAAAACACAGCTCCTAACCTTCATGTTAACCACTTTGATTGCTCAAAAATGATCTCAAACCAGATGTATTCTCTCAACAAAGTAGCACCTTGCGAAATTCGCCCTGATAAAATTAGCACTAATCAAGCACGAGTCACTCTCTACCAAAGAAATTATAAAGTTAAACTAGAAGCAACTATGTGTAAAGCAACCCAACAGCAATTACGTTGGTTTTGCGATTCTTTTGACTCTAGCGGCATAGATGCCAGACATAATATTATTACTACTTCAGTTAAGCTTGATGCTCAGAAATGCAAACTTGCAAAGGAAAGAAAAAAGATAAAGCTTTCCCCTTCTTCTAAATCAGTAGAATTCGATTTTGACAAATCTTTATTCTCAAACTTTAACTCAGGCGATGTTGGAACTGGAAACAATGAATGTAACTCCCGAGGTTGGATTACACACTACACTTATGAAACATATATGCAAAATGTTAGCCTGAATGTAAACCTTAGAGATGGCACAGTTAATAACTGGCAAAATATACCTCTACCTTGTCCTTTATCAGCCGGAGGCTGCGATTCTACATCTACTGATCCATTTGCATACACTTGGGATGAACCCAATAATTGTCTTTTCACTATAATTCGCACTTTTGACGCTCAAATGATTAAAGCTAGTGACAAATACTATATAGTAAAGGATCCTAAATTTACTTCAGCTCAGTCAGATTTCGACTTACAAAGCTTTATGTTCCAAGTTTATAATAAACCACAGTCTTTATGTAGCCATCCACGAATAGTATATCCTACGCCATATGATTCTCTATACATTAGTCTTCGTGACGGATTTGATATGAACACTGGAGAACCCATTCACAAATTTAAACCCGATACTGGTGCTATAATTATGAAAAATAAATTCTATTCCAGTGACAACAAAACAGTTGATACAACATATTCTCAAGTTTATGAAAATATTGATTTCGAAGCACATCTTGGAACAAAAATTGACTATTTGCACTTTAATAATCTTCGGCAACTTCAAACTTCTACTCTAGAGCTATTAAGAAATGACTGTGAATTAGAGCGCTCAACTATTCTTAACACTTTAATGATTTCTCATGAAAATCCGCGTTTAGCTGGATATACCTTAACAAGAAACAGATCTATGTTTCTCAAAACAAATGGCAATGTTGCCTGGCTATATAATTGTCCTGAATTTCATTCACCCTTACAGATTCTTAATAAGTGCTATAATCGAATACCAATTCTTTATGAAGATGAAATTCATTTCGTTGATCCGATTTCTAGACAAACTTTCATTGAAGCCGAAGAACAATTGTGCTCTGATAAACATTCAAACTTATTTCAACTAGATGTTGACGATGATAATTCATGGGTTGAGCTAACCCCACAAATCACAAAAGTAAGAGGACCTGCACTCTTCAAACCACACATAGTTATTCAACAAATTGCGAATGTTATTACTGCAAGTATTTATGCTTCTATCTACACATATAAAGAAATGATGTCCTTCTGGAATTCAATAACTTTCAACTCCAATATGAAAGGAGTTCTCAAACACTTTACTAAGTCATTAATAGATAGCAGAGAATCATTTTCAAATATTTCAGGCACGAATTATTATAACTCTAGAACTATTTATCTAGATTCATTCATTTCACCGGACTTCTTTAATAATCAATTTGTTGAAACCTTTGGTAAAATACAATATATAATTGAGCGATGCGGAATATTCTTTGCCGCTTTCTTATTCATTAAGCTACTCATCGACATAGTTTTATGCTTAATTCGAGCAATGCAAATTAATAAAATTACAGATGCATCTATTCATTTTGGTAAAGCACTCTTTGCTGCCACATTTGATTTAGTGTCAGTTCCAATTCTGACTTCTATCTATCAAGCAACTAAATCAGAAAATGATCACACTGATGAAAATAGAGAACCAACAATGCAAGTTCCAAAATTTGATAATGCTATTACTAGAGAACGAGTTATTCAAATTCCACCTTATACAGAGAATACAGGCTTACAAGCTATAAGATTTGAGAATAAAAGTGGTTACCCAAACCTACATGATGAGAATAATAAAGACGAAAATAGAAACGATCACAACGTTCCTACGTCTCCAGTATAGGATTAATTCCTCTATTACTTTAATATCATCAAACTATATGATGATAATACAGACTGACTTCAAAATTACTACTGATTTACTTTGAAAGAGAATACAAAAAAAAATAAGAAAAAGATAATACTAGCAAAATAACTTCAAAAAATATACTCTTAGAATAGAATAAGAGTAGAGAATACTTGATTTTTCAGGAACTTTCTTCAATCCCTAACGAACTGATACCAGTCTTTCAGAAGGAACCTTCAAGTGGTTGGCCCGAATACAATACACAATCAACTTCTTAACCCCAATCTGGAGTTAAACAACTTGACAGACTAGTACAACCCTCAACTCACGTTACTCCATCTACAACTTTTCTCTCAGCTATCAAGATTTCAGCAATACAAACTCAAGCAACTAGTTCAAATTCATCAACAACAGTTACATCATCCAAGAAGAGAACTAAAACTGCAGATACAATTGCAAAGAAACAACCATGTAAACAATTCATTAGAGAGACATTCAACCCAGCGACACCGCTAGAAGTAAATATACCCAAGATAAACAGTACGGTACCCAACGTCTTAGCAAACACTACAACTACTCAATCGTCACGACCAAACTTTCTTAATCTTCATCATTACACAACTACCCCCCTGCAAGACCGCCTACAAAAACAACATCAAGCTGAGATACAAGCTAAAACCCCCGGTTTTAGTGGACACCCGAACTACGATACAAATTTAATCTACCAGTTGCAACCCAACATCAATAGATTCAATCTCATTGGTTATTTGTCGAACAAAAATTCGTATCTACTAACTAATCACAACCTTCAGGGACAAACAATACAAGTCCCGTTTGATAATATTACAGCAAACCTCACTCCTCAGCTTGATACCTTCACTTATCAGGTACAGCAAAACTTTCTAACAGAAAGACAACGCTCTCAACAGCTCGAACAACGGATTACTGAGCTCCAACTGGAGATCGCAAATCTGAAGCATCAACTCCACATCCTCCGCTCATCACGTTGAGCACTCACGGATTGGAATAGATAAATTTGTGGTTGTTGATGTTCAGTACTTCCTTCATTACTTCTTCTTCTTTCTCCCGCGGTGAGGAAAATTATTCGTTAGTTCAAACGCCTAATTATTAGCCATTTTGATTACCTTACTCTCCTTTATTACATTACTTACATCAAGTAAAGTAATCCGCATTTCTTCAATCTTCATCGAAACAATCTTCAATGATTACACTTAGCGCAATTTATGGTAAACAAGGAGTCCATTCTTATCTTTAGATTGCAGATTCTCGCTTCTCTAATAAAATCTATTCTTTATCCTTACCGATAGCTTATTATCATCATTCAATTGTTCCATCGAATTCCATAATTTGTTTAATGTCTTACAACCTTTCAGTAGACGTTAAATATTTCAAAACATATTGTGATCTCGCTGAATTTATTCAATCGCAAGTTATTAAAACTTCGAAAACATTCTTAGTTGGAAATAAATTCTATACCCCATTGTCAGTTCATTGGACATTTGAGTTACAAGAGATTATCTTATTCTTGCAAGGTAACAATTCCAATGAAATTGTAGTTTATTTTCATCAAATTCCTGAATACGATTTATTTGAAATTCTAAAACTTATTCATACAGAAGAAATTCTTAACATCAATAATCTAAACTTTCGACCTCTCACTTATTTCAATTAAAATTTTAATCTTCAATACTTTGGTGATCACGGATATAGAAATGTTACAATCTTTCGTTAACAGGTATGCATTCATCGCCATCCGCCATTTATAGTTTAAGTACTATTTGGATCTTCCTGTCAATTCCTTTCAAAGATTAATTGGTCTTCCATTCTCCCCATTGACACAAAAATTAAACTACTACATTATGAACACATATTTTGAAGGAGGTGCTGATATCGAATGGTTTAAAGATTATTGTCAATTCTCTGATCATGTTGAATCCGCATGGGTTAACTTTTCTAAACAGATTATTTTTAACGATAAAGTTTTCAGGATCTCCGAATTATATTATTCTGAATTTCAATGCGAAGTTATTTTATTTCTTGAAGACTTTGAGCAAAAAGAAATTGTTATTTATTTTGAAATGATGACAAAAAGCAAGATTAATTATTTCTTAAAGCAAATTCATAATGATCAACCAAGTCTAAATATTAATTCCTTAACCTATAGCTACAAAGCTTACTTCAATTGATTTATTCTTCAACAATACTCAAATAAAGATGAATTACGAAACGGAATTCTTTATTTGGGGAGTCATTGCGGCAACACTAGCCTTTATGGTGTTGTGCGCAGTCATTTTAATTTCCCTATTCATTTACCTCGCTTGTCATTATAGACCATTAACTTAACCATATATTATTCTATTATTCAACTTCAGATGTACTAGCAGCAC
This sequence comes from Convolutriloba macropyga, assembly GCF_964194025.1. NCBI lineage: Eukaryota > Metazoa > Xenacoelomorpha > Acoela > Convolutidae > Convolutriloba > Convolutriloba macropyga. The sequence continues at coordinate 12,449,692 of NC_134479.1, read as the reverse complement.
AATTTTATAGAAAAACTTCAAAAGGTCTATTATAACGACCAGCCAAAAAAATTGGATCTATTATTTTGTACAGCCCTGTATCTTAGGACATCGTCAACCCTTCTTCAAGAGAGAACTCAAAAACAAGAAGCTACGATGAACTTTAGAACTTTAACCAAGTAATCTACCTCACAAACTTTAAATGCTTAATTATTATAAAATTAAGCTAAATAATTTATTCGATTATGTAAAATTTGATGTTTTGATTTAATACCTATGGACCGGGATGGGATGTACTGAAGTGTGCTACACTCAGTAACACTATTTGATAATCTTAGTGCTATTTTGAGAACTTACGTTATAGTGCGTGAAGCACAAACTTGATTTGGACAAAGTCCATTTTAACCTGTGAACAAATTACTAAGTAGTTTTGAATAAGCTACTATTTTAAGACCACTAACTTAAACTGAGAATACAATGACGTGATATTATCACGCCACGCAGATAACACCAAGTTAACCTTGGTAACTCTGTCGACACTGTTATCTCTATCCAATAGGATACTAGAGAACCACGTGTCCGCAAGTATAAAAGGAGCTTGCACGCTCAACTACCAACACTCTTTGGTCCCTGATAACTTCTGATTTAAAATCATACTCCCGTATTGCTCCCTTGCTCAATCTCAGCTTACTTGAGATATTTTTCTAACTTAGCATATTTTGTGACTTGTTCTTAACTAAGAACTCTCTAAGTCATAAAATATTAACTTAGCACAAATTTGGAAATCAGGTAAGCTCAACTTAACTACTCTAAGTTATAATTTAACATCTCTTAAATTCTATCTAAGTTACAAGTTAACTTAGAATATTTCAACCTGTGCTAACTTGTACTATCTCACTCTTAATAACTTAACTATTCTATCCCTTCATGCTCGGTTCATATTTGATGCTGTTTAACATAACTTATTAATTCATATTTGCATTTAACTTTCTTTAATACTTAACTATATACCAAGAGTAGAACTAGGGGTTGAACTCTCAAGTTATACATGTGGTCCCGCGATTAACCCCGTCGTTTAAGTATCTAATGTACGGACCAGCAGTATACAAGATTTGGATTTAAGTTTAACAACTCTTGGCCAGGACATGGATTTGGACTCGCCAAGTCTTAGCCAAGACTTTGATTTAGATTGCCAAGTGTAAAAGTGAAATGATCACAGCTCTGAAAATTTAATGAAATTAGACATGTAATAAGACATGCCCCAGGTTGCCCGAACTTGGAAAACTTAGTAAGGCCGTAGTACGGCACCGTATAAGTCTTTGATCAAAACCGTACTAAGATCTTGTTAAGTGTTCTACGGGCCCTAGTAAGGCCGTACTAAGATTTCTAATGTACCGTGCTACGGCCGTACCAAGATTAATACGGTGCCGTACTACGGCCGTACCAATATTAATAAGGTTTTTAAGGTCAAATAATAGCTTTAGCTATTTCCAACTGTTTCGAGATACGTTTTTTGACCATCAGGCCTACCTGCAGAACAAATTAAAGTTCGAAAACATTACCTTAGAAAAATTACAAAACTTGATAAGGCCTTATACGGCACCGTACTAAGTTTTATAATTTTCCAGAGATTTAAAAAGTTATACCCAGTGCCATAAAGTGATGAAAAAGTGACTTGTATGAGATAGGCGATAGATTTAAAGTCGATTTAAGGAATTTAGAATTTACAAATTAATAATTACATCAATTGGCTACGGTGCCGTAGAAAACTTATTACGGCCTTATACGGTGCCGTACAAAGTTTTGTAAGTTTTCTACGACACCGTATAAGTCTTAGTAAGTTTTCAAAGTTTCGTCTAAGGTGGGCAACCTGGGGCCTAGTACTGAGTTTGACCAGGCATTATTGCCCTAATGCCTGGTCAAACTCAGGCCCCAGGTTGCCCACCTTAGACTTCATAACCCCTTTTGGGGAAAACTTCATAACCCCTTTTGCAGGTCAAACGCTTCTTCAAATTGACTTACCTTTTCTAATACATTGAAAGTATTGCTTCCATTTGCAATCACTTCATTAACTCTTCGGTTTACGTCCAAAACATTTACCCTGACGTCATCAATGGAATTGGAAAGCATATTGACCTGATTCTCCAATCCTTCCACCTAGAAAAACATCCTCTCAAATTATTTTTCTGCTCTCTAAACATAAAATGTTTTCTTCTCTTGAAAGACTAAATGTGATCAGTCGTGGATGTCCAGTGAAAGGTACGATTTTGCGCATTTGCAATTTAGCCACAAATATGGGTAATAAAAAGTAACCCGGAGACAAACTCGCGAGGTTTTTATATTAATTATAGCATAGGTACAAATCTACATGGTGAGTCACATATTAAGGACATTGGTGAGGAATATACCTTGCACATTCAAAATGATTAACTAAATGTTTCATTAGTGAATGAAATCTATCGCTCATACTAAAATTTTGTAACGCTCTTGTAATGCTAGGCTTTGGTACAAAATTCGAGATTGGCTATTGGTAGGCTACCCCAGTGATTGTATCTTGTAAGATCTGACAAATTTCTTACAAATTTGTTTTACTCGAACTGGTAAGAAGATGCATCCCCTTACAGGGTCTTATCAGACAACTTGTCAGATCTTACACGATTAAAATTTTAAGTAAGCATTTTATCAGACAATAAAAATTTCATCTGATAAGATCTTACACCCCAGAAATTACTTTTTGTTAGCAAAACTTTCATCGAGTAAGATCTGTTAAAATTCTTTATAAGAATTTTTGACGTGTAATTTTTTAGATTTTCTAAGAAAAAGATTTTTCCTTTGCGATCTTAAAGAGAAGGCATATTCTTACAAAATCTTACAAGATCCGATTCGATAGAAATTCTTCGTAAGCACCTTATCAGATCTTACACGAGACAAAATCTTAGTACGCATCTTATCAGTTCTTACACGATAAAAATTTCAGATTCACAGTGGTATATGTTAACCTTTTGATCATACGTAAATCAACCTAGGATAAAAGAATAGCATTTCACACTATTTTGAGTTAAAGTCATAAATCAGTTTTGCTGACTGGTGCTATTTAAAGCTAAAATGAAATTGTTTCAATTTTATTTCAATATTGACATCACAATTGAAGATTTTTGGGTCTTTCAGTTTTATTGAAGGCCTTCATGGTCAAATGGATAATACGCAGATAAATTCAACAGGATATGGCTTAGATTTGAGTAAAGATTACTGCATGAAAAAAAAATGTTCAGCGTAGCTCCCTGCTGCAAGGTTTGCTTTACATGCCATTCGGACTTCCGGGTGCGTACTTGAAACAACTAGTTTGCGCGTCAAGGACTAATGGAAAAGCTAGGTGAGCTTTATGGTGATTATCGCCAAGCTAACTTAAGTATGAAGAGAGTTTATACTACTGCAGTGACCATCAGCAATCAACTAAAAAATAGGAATTTATGACGCTAATAATTGGCGCAAGAAAACTTTTTCAGACTACACAGGATATTTTTTTGGCCTGAGCAAACATAATGACCTCAATATAATCATAATTTTGAGTAGCTGAGCTTAATTTGAATTAAATTTTTTCAAAAAGCAATGTTTCTGAACGGAATCTGGGTTTAAAATTTTTCATACGCTGTTTCAGCGGTGAAATGCTCTGAGAGTCAAGTTGTTGCTCAGGTAGCCATGTTGTTATAATATTCATCACGAAACTTAACAAGTGATTCCCACTTTGGTGTTGCTAATGAGCAAGAACAATGATTACTCAAACGAAAACAATGCTTGAGGGAATATCCATTTCTTTCTACATGGTCTACTCCACACCAAGCACAATGCTTCTGGGTTTAGAATAAAGCTCATTTTCGTCAAATGCACCTCGAATAGTACAAAAATAAAACTAATGTTGTTTTGAGTTCAGTTGTTCAGTAACACTTAATTTGAAAGCTGATAATTCTAATAGGACAGGTTTTAATTACTGTAACAGCTAGTTCCTAATGGGCCATGTATGAAACAGAACGCAAAAATTTTGAAAATTGGGTCATTTTTAATACTGGCGAATTTTCACAACAGTCACTCTTTTGAACAGAATGTACACTGAACCATAATTAAAAACATTAATTCCAAATATAAATTATTAAACTTAAAAGCCTTACTTTCACAATTCTAAAGACTTAAAGAAGTTAATTCCAGGCAAAATACATTTTTTATCTTAATTTCCTAGGAATTGTAACTATACAAATTGATTTTTTTTGAGCGTGCGTGTTTCCTTAAGTTAGACCCAAAGCAATGTAATAATAAAAGCAAACTCCTTTTTACTATTTTTTTTTTCAATTTTGTCTTATTAACGTTGCTAATTTTTTTTTCTCAATAACCATGACGAGCCATTTTTTCATGCCATCAATTTTCACAAAAACACTCCGTGTAACCAAATTTATTTGGGATATTAAAACTGTGTCCCTTTTATTTCTCTGTTTGAAAGCGGTATTTCAGTAATTATGCATTTTTGTTAATTTTTTAAACATTATTATTTCAAAAATCTAAAGAATCAATTTATTGTGCCTGTATTTTTCATGGAAACAATTTCGTAGAAACCAAATTATCAAAAGAGATTGGAACATGGCACGTCTTCATTTTTTTCTCTGATTGCCAGTTGAACAAAATGCAGAAAAAAGCAAATATTTGGAAGTGTAACAAATTGAAGAAAATTATTTTGATTTAAAAACAATTTCTCGCGATAAACCCAAACGTGCTAACAGTTTATAACGTTCCAGCAAGAGCATACAGATAACCATTGCTTTACATGAAAAAGAACTGCTCTCGCAACGAAAAACTGTAGTCACTCTCGTCGTCTTTCAGAATTTCGAAAGGACTTTAGAAAAAAGAGATTGACAAAATTGGCGCTATTTGTTTGAATGCATTGTATCTTCGCCGATAGAGATCAATGTTTTTTTTTAAATTTATTAAACTTTTTGACCTTTGTATCGCCCCGCAAAGATCATTACAATCTTCCCTACCTGACAAGACAAGGAGAATGCTGCTGACCTCGTTGCCAAAATATAACAATACAGGTTCCAGATTCAAGATAAGTTCATACAAACAGGCTCACAGAAATTGCACGAATTGTGTTTCCAGAAGTAAAAAAGAGAAAAACTGAAAAAAATGTCTATCAGCGAAAGAGTATTTATGGAAAAATTGTAGCCATAGAATTTCATACAAAAAAGTTTTAGCGCAATTCCAAAGATCGCAAATCCAAGATGATTGCGGAATTTATTTTTCTACAGTCAAACGAAATCTGAACCTCCGGAGACATTTATGGGAAAGCTGTAATTCTACCAAAATTTGTATATTTTTCAATGGAATTACGAATCCATGAGAGGAAAGCTTAGCGATGAAAATTTTGCCAGCCAGGCGTGATCGGAGTTTTTCTTGCATTATTAACATAAAAGTTTGACGCCTTTGGCGAAACCTTTCATTTCAAGGCTCATTTCAATCAGCATCAATTTTTTTCCATGCTACTGTCAAAACATTAATTGTCAGGCAGGGTACTCTATTGTTTACTTCGGAAAAGAAGTAGAGTGCAACAAGTAATGTTGGCTCTGTAGTTAGAAGATAAAAGTTTATATCATATCATGATCATTTTTTTTAATTATCGCAGCTTATCTGAATCGGCAAGAATTGGTAAGGTTGATTATGCTTTTAAAAAAATTTTTAGCTTAAATTTTATGTCCATAATGTAACCAAATATTAAGACAGCTTTCTAATCGCAGTATAACTCGATGGAGAAATTTTTCCAAAAAAAAACAGAAAATTGATACTAATGTTCTAATTGAGAACAAGAAAAAGAACCTCCAGATTGAGATTTTGTTAAGATTTCAATCAAAGCTAAAGTTCTGTCATTTGATACAAACATAAAAATAAACAAAAGTGCAATGCTCAGCATTTATATGTGGATGCTACTGTTTAAAAACCAAGAGTAGGTTTTCAATTTTTTGTTAAAATGTCTCTGCATGCTGTTCTACACATGACAAAGCGAAGTTATTACGTCAATAAGAGAAACAGTATGATCACGGTCACCACTCTCACAAGAAAAGTAAAGGGGGCAACCAATTGAGTAGTTCAAAAAGGTAAACGTTTTGCAGTTTTTTGTAGTATATCAAGAAATATTTGTCTGCACTAAATTTCGTTTTTTTTTAGAGACAGAGGTTTTTCAGGTGCGGCAATTAACTTCATTTTTGCTGGTTTGTCGTCTGCTGATATACCAACGAATACTACAAAGAATAATATTTATGCTTTAACCGCTTATGTATGCTAATGTTGGAATTGATCCATGATCAGCTATTCAATTTAATGAGTTCAACGATGCGTTCAACAGTTAATAGTCAAAACTTTAACCTTTTATTCCTACTGCGGAACTGTTTGCAATTGAAACTGTAAAATATGATTTTGTCGGTAGATGTTGGTTTCTTGCTTTCTGGAAAAAATGTAAAAGATGTATCATGTGGAATTTCAAAAATTATTAAATTTAATCGATATATATCAAATGTTCTTTACTGAGAGGTTATTAATTTTTTAACACCCTTAGTGATAGTACAATCTTGCCTTCCTTAGTTGTAATACGTATGACTTGCTGTCTTCTTGTCATTTTGTCTTCGCTGTAATTAGGAAACAATGTCCAATGCTCCTCACTAAAAAGGTTTTTAAAGCTAGCTAACAATTTTGCTATGTGGTAATATGTTTCTTTAAGTTGACTTCTCACAAAACTACATGTCATCTTGTTTTCGTTTTTGATATTCGTCAACAAAGTGCGATTGGTTCTGATAATTTTAACAATATTAGTGTTCAAAATCAAGGAAATTTTGGATTTTAGTCTGCTATTTATTTTTCTTGTATGTAGAATTGGAATTGTTTAGAATCGAAGGTTTTGTTGCCGAAGAAATGTCGTTCGTTTTCCAATTCACTCTCTTCATCGAGAGGGCATTGGAAAGGGGTTGGAACATCGAGAGGACATGCCCTCTCTTCATCGAGAGCTCCTTTAACACTGCAGTAAGAAATCAAAGGCCAACTTGTTGCGATACCGTGTGCTATATAACACTCATCAGTAAAACTTGCGTGCATTACGTTATCTGTTACTGTATTTCTTAATGTTTTCAAACAGTAAACGAAGAAATTTGAGCTTGCATTATTATCGCAGTCAATAAATATCTTTCTGCACCCACATTTCCCGATGTCTATTTTCATAATGTAACTTTTTGTCATTTTGTAATTTAGTCTGACTAATGAAAGGTTTTTTTCTAGAACATAAAAGTTATTTTGTTGGACGGATTTAGCTTCCAACTAACGGTTTTTTTACTTTGCGAAATCGAGTTTTTAAAGAAAAAAAACTTTCGAACTTTTCAGATTTTTTGTCTTCTCTCTCAATGGAACTGTCTTCAGTTTGAAAAATAAAATTGAAGTTGAGAATTAAGCCAAGAGTATTGATGAGCGTGGTTGGAACAAAATTTGCAAACGTATATAGCCCAGCCCTCTTGTTTTTGTCAGTACTTAAAGAATTTATAGTAATTCAACGAATGATACAATGATACAAAAGTTTGAAGAGCGACCTGAAGTCCACTTGTAAATAAAGATTCAACAAATTTCTATAGTTAATCGTTAAAAATTTGTACAGATTTGGTTTCAATCGTAGTTTTTAGGGCATTCTTAATTGTAAAGTTCCTAAGAAACCACACTATATTTGTCCCAGACTCATTCGTACCATTCTGTTTCAGGCAACCGATATTTTACGATGAGTTTGAACGATTATCACGAGTCCTTATCAGAATTTAACAGAAGGATGCCCGTACTTAACGCCAAGTCAATATCAGTACTGGGCAAGTCTAATTTCAAGTCTAGGTGTCAGTACTGATTCAGTGCTATGACCATAACACATTTAAGACTTGCCAGTCTTGGCCAAGACTTGGCAAGTCTTAATCCAAGTCTTGGCCAAGACTTGGCAATTTTTAATCCAAGTCTTGGCCAAGACTTGCCAAATCTTAATCCAAGTTTTAATAGCCGAAAAAACGTCAAAAATGGCCGAATAAAACGATCCATAACAGCTCTTTCGTATTTTTTAACTTGTTTTTGAATTGAATAGCAAAAAAGTTGCTTAATTGACCAAACAACAAAGACTCTGATTCTTTAAGCAAGCTGCATTTAGAAGTTAGAGTTGTGGAGAGTTCGGCTAAAATTCGAACAAAAAAGTGATCCGCTCTATTGCTCCAAAACCTTGTTCAGCTTTAAGGTTCAGAGCAACAAACGAAGTATCAGTTTCTATTGATTCATTAGAATCAAGTAAACACCTCGGTCCTTGCCTAGTCACACTCGAGCAAAAAAAGATGTTAAAAAAATCTTCATGGAACCGCCTTCCTTAATGAACCCTTCTCCTAATACGATAAATTACCAATAACTCTTTAAAAAGGCCTGAGTAACAACTTTTCTCTGAAAGGAAAATCAGAAATCGCACTAAATAAGTGTAATCTTAGAGGGTTCCGATTTATAGAACGTTCTCGAGAGTGCTAAGGAGTTTTTACAAGGTATCGAAAGGTCTCCTGCTGTTTAATCTTTGCAAGAACTTAATGGCAACTGTGGCATAAAACGGTTGATCTTCTGTTCATTAATCTGACGCTACAATTAATTGAGTCAGACGAGAACAAAAAAAAACATCACCGTTGGTCAAGTTTGTTGATTTCTAACATTGAGATGAATAATAAACAGTTAGTTTATTCTTTTGCACCTTAGTTATTGCAATTTACAACAATCTACCCTTTAGATTTGAATGTGGAACAGCGCCAAAAAATGTCGTTAAGAAATGAGTCGGCATTGAGTAGCAAACTGTTTTTGAAAGAACTTTTAAACTGAACTAATTGACATGAAAGATCTCACTAGGAATACTAACTTTCATTTTCACTTGAGCAAAATTTACAAAAGTTCCGTATCAAAAAATAACCAGAAGATCATTCATAGAAATATGTAAAATTGAGTATTTCAATTTAAATGTTGATTGTTCTTAAAGCATGTAAATTCTAACCTTTCAGTTATAGTATTAATTTTTATGTTTGGGAGAAAAAAAAATGGAACTGTGCTGCACAAAATTTCAGCTGGTTTTTTTGTCAGAATGCTAACATCTCTGCCTCGTACATTTTTTTAAAGCTATTTCACCGCTAATGGTTTATTAGTTTACAAAATCAAACATTTTCACTGGATTGAGTAAGTATTGAACTTCACATTGCCTCTATATCATATATTATCTAATTATTCCTACCCACTTTATTAGGGGAACTAATTGTTCAATTTGGTCTTTTTGTTCGATAGATTTTTGCAGATCGATTTAATCATATTCCATGGTTGTGAGTTGTATCATTGGAAAACTAATCAAGCGTAGGAAATCAACCGAAAAAACATATTTTCAAGTTTCGCTTTTCCGGAGACTGATGGAGGTCTGAAGTTTTGTGAACACTAGCCTTACTTCTGTTAATTTGATCACAAAATTGGAATTTTGCTCAGTTTTTGACCAATTTGTTCTGAGAACATAATAAAACTATGAAAGATAATTTGATTGTATTAACGCTTAAACATAAAAGATTTGGTGAATAACCTGGGCATATTTGATGAATTTTTTTTTCAATAAATAGCATCAAATATGCCCAATTGACCCACTTTGACCAATTTGACCAGTATTGCAGAAAAAACTGCTGAAATTATCTGATTTTATTCAGATATGGTCAAACTGTGCCTCCGCTTTCTAAGAAAGTGTTCTGAAAAAAAAACATTGCGGCCTTCCACTAATTTAAACCATTATTTACAAAAAAATGCGTAATTTAAAATTTGTGTTTTAGGATTTTTAATTCTGAAAACTATAGCGCAATATAATTAGAAAAATTGCAACTTCTAACATCTGTACAGCAATTGCAAGGCCAGTTTTGGTCTCATCACTTATTTTTTCGATGAAAAATGTTTTCAGATCGTATTTTGGGTCTTTCCACTTTAACCTATTCTTCACAATTTTTCCCATATCATATAGAGGCAAGTCTCTTTGCGCAATTGGATGTTCTATCTTTTTTTAAAAAAATGGTCCAATCAAATACTATTGTGTTTTTTTAGCAAAGCTTATGGTTTTCATGGCTCTGACCAAACATTTTTGCAAAATTTTTATTAAATGCTGGAGTTTTGGTGTTCTTTATGCAACCTTATGACTAATTTTAATTTGAAGAAATTGTCTTATTTAATATCGAATGTGCTTTAAATAAACTATCTCATGATTTCACTTAATAAAAACTAGTTTTTTTTGGTAATATAACTCGACAAATATACAATATTTATCCTAGATGCTTGATATAATTACTTTTAGATAAAATTATCCATTTTGTTTTTTTTGGAACAGTTTTTTGTTGAAATGGAGAAGCAGCAGGGACAAGAATAATTTTGATCTTGTGTAACTTTATAGTTCAATAACTATTCAGATTGTAATGGCATACGGCATAATTTTTTTGAAAAAATTGTGCCTGGTTGTAGTTTTTGTTAGTTACATGCCAATATCTAACGTCGGTTTTGATATGTCAAATGACGGCAATGTAGAAAATTTACGCGCAAAAAAAGCCAATGAACATACACAATAATTTCAGTGGAAAGCATATGTTTTTTTTTGGCTTCAAAATGGTTTTCAAAAACAGAATTGTGATACTTTGTGTTCTTTCTATATTCGTTGCTAATTTGCAGTACTTTGACCTAAACTACCAATGCAATGTCCAACTGCTTACGGTTGTTATGTCTTACGGTCTAAAAAATATATATTCATAAAAAGTAATAGTTTTTCTTAGGTTTGCAAATTTAAATCTTAATTCTGTCACCTTTTAGCGTATTCTTAGCATGGAGATAGATATCAAACTTTTTGCGAATGAATTATGAGGTAATCTACATTGCTGTTTAGGATTATTTGTTTTTTTTTTGCTTTGATGGTTAACTTATAATCTTTTATTCTTTTAATATTTTTGGAATTTTGATAATCTCATTTGATGTTTTCTCCAAAACGCACGCTGATAGCAAGCTAAAATCAAACCGCAAATCACAATAATGACGCTTAAAAGAAGATGTAATTGATTACTTTCAATGTTATAGCGAAAAAATTGTGATATAATGGGCTTCGTCACCATTTTCTGGCAAAACCAAAATGCCTTTTTGATTTTTGATTGTGTTTGATCTTTTTGTAGTCTCATCGCAATCCGGATAAGGAAAATTTTGCAATAGTTTTGCATAGAATTTGTAAATGAAGTCATTGCATGATTTCAATTGATAGCTGAGGGTTTTCATGACTTTGAGTTTAGTTAATTTCAAAAGTTTGAACTTATTTTATATGCTTGCTCTTTTTGTTTTCTTGTTGTTTTTTTGTCTAGATGCTAATTCTCATTAAAAAGAGATCCGTTATCGTTTCTGGTGAACTGCAAATCATTTTGCTCAGATTAGAATTTATATGACATCCGACTTTTGACCTTTTGGTTTTTTCTTCAAGTTTTTTTTTATAAAGATGGACAATGTTATTGTTGTGAGTAATGCAAGTTGTTTTATTTGATTTTTTGTTTCTGTTTTCTCTTTATAGCGGGTATCGTTGGCCTCAAATGTCTGTTCCTCATTTTGTATAGTGGTTTGAGCTTATATTGATTTTATTAGTTGATACACCAATTATTTTCGAGCAGTAAGTGATTTTTTCAAAGTTCTCAACCTCTTCCTTATTTGATGGAAAATTAAGTCAAATACGTCGTTGATCGGGGGTGGAACATTATGTGCAGACCCACATTAACGAGACTCCTTACTTTTGTGTTTTTCATGAATTTAACAATATTTAATTACAATGCACACGAAATAGCGTGAATCATTGGCTCACCTTCTGTGATGTTGAGTCCAACTTCTGATTTGACTCGAACACTTGCAATTGAACATGTCCAACTGTTGTTGAAACATCGCGCAACTCGTCGTTTAAACTTTGCAGCTGAAGCAGAAATTTTGCATTTTAAGACTGAGTAATTAAGTGCGTTTTCGAACTGAAAGCAAATTAAAAAGATGGATCCACATTTTTTTCTTGATTTTGCAATAATCACGGATTTCTATTTTCAGAAAAATGCTTACAACTTCTAACATCTGTTTATCAACGCCGGTTTTGGTCTCATCATTATTTTTTCAATGAAAAATGTTTTCGGATCGTATTTCGGTACTTTCCACTTTAACATATGTTTTACAATTTTTCTCATATCATAGAGTGGCTAGTCTCTTTGCGCTTAAATTTGGAACTCATTGGAGGTTCCATGTTTTTTTTTAAATGGTCCAATCAAATACTATTTTGTTTTTTTAGCAAAGCTTATGGTTTTCATGGCTCTGACCAAAAATTTTTGCAAAAATTTAACAAGTTGTTGAGTTTTTTTAAAGATTTGGTGTTCTTTATGTAATATTATGATTAAATCTAAATAAAAAAATTATCTTAGTTAATATCGATTGTGCTTTTAAAAAAATATCTCAAGATTTCACTTAATATATAATAGTTTTTCGGTAAAATAAATTGATAAATATTCAATGTTTATCCTAGATGTTTGATATAATTACTATTAGATCAAATTATCTGTTTTAGTTTTTGTGGAACAGTTTTTCGTTGAAATGGAGAAGCAGCAGGGACAAGAATAGTTTTGATCTTGTTGTGTAATTTTATAGCTCAATAACTTTTCAGATTAAAATGGTATATCTTTTCGAAATAATTGTGCATAGTTGTAGATTCTGTTAGTTACAAGCCAATATCTAACGTCGGTTTTGATAAGTCAAATGACGGCAATGCAGAAATATTACGCACAAAAGATGGCCAATGATTCTGCCCATTAATTTCGTTGAAAAGCATATGTTTTTTTTCCGCTTCAAACTGGTTTACAAAAAAATATTTGTGATACTTTGTGTTCTTTCTATATTCGTCGGTAATTTTCAGTACTTTGACCTAGTCTACCAATGCCATATCCAACTGCTTACGGTTGTTATATCTTACGGTCTAAAAAACAAATTCAATAAAGTAATGGTTTTTCTTAGGTTTGCAAATTTTAATCTTAATTCTGTCACCTTTTAGCGTATTCTTAGCATGGAGACAGATGTCAAGCTTTTTGCAAATGAATTATAATGTAATCTACATTGCAGTTTAGGATTTAATTATTTGTTTTTTTGCTTTGATGGTTAACTTATAATCTTTTTTTCTGTTAATATTCTCGGAACTTTGATAATCTCATTTGCTGTTTTCTCCAAAACGCACGCTGATAGCGAGCTAAAATCAAACCGCAAATCACAATAATAACGCTAAAAGAAAATGTATTTGATTACTTTTAATGTTATAGCGAAAAGATTGTGATATAATGGGCTTCGACAACATTTTCTGGCAAAATGAAAATGCCTTTTTGATTTTTGCTTGTGTTTGATCTTTTTGTAGTCTCATCGCAATTTGGATAAGGAAATATTTCAATAGTTTGTAAATGAAGTCATTGCATGATTTCAATTGATAGCTGAGGGTTTTCTTGACTTTGAGTTTAGTTTTTTTTTCAAAGTTTGAATGTTTTTTTATGCTTGCTCTTTTTGTTTTCTGCCTTCTGAACATTCTCAGTAAGGAAAGATCCGTTATCGTTTCTGGTGAACTGCAAGTCAATTTGCTTAGATTAGTGTTTATCTGATATCTGACTTTTGACTATTTGAATTTTTCTTCCAATTTTTTTTTATAAAGAGGGAAATTTTTATGGTTGTGAGTAATGCAATTTGTTTTATTTGATTTTTTGTTTGTCTTGTCTTTTTATAGCAGGTATCGTCGGCCACAAATGTCTTGTTCTTCATTTTGTGTAGTGGTTTGGGCTTATAGCGATTTTATTAGTTGATACAGCAATTACTTTCAAAAAATAAGTGAATTTTTGAAGGTTTTCAATGTCTTCTTCATTTGAAGGACAATTAAGTCAAACACGTGGTTGATCGGGGGCGGAACATTATGAGCAAACCCACGTTAGTGAGACTCCTTTTTTGTGTGTTTCATGAAATTAACAATTTTTTATTACAATGCAGACGAAATATCGCTGATTCATTGGCTCACCTTCTGTGACGTTGAGTCCAACTTCCGATTTGACTCCAACACCTTCATCTGAACATCTCCAAGTGTTGTTGCAACATCGCGCAACTCATCTTTTAAATTATCCAGCTTAAACAGAAATTTTGCATATTAAGACTAAGTAATTAAGTGATTTTTCGAACTGAAAGCAAAAGAAATGTTTCAGATCCCACTCGAGGCTTCGTCCTTAGGAAGAACAAAAGTTGAGGATGGGGAAATTTTGACCTAAATTACGTTGTGTACCCTAGTTAAATATTAACCAAACATTAGCTTAGTTCTTTTCACAAGCCAAGCTAAATCCTTTTTTTAACTTCAGCTATTTTTTCCATATCTCTGAATTAGCCAACCCTATTTTTTTCGGAGCACAAAAAGATCGATGCACCTTCTTTTCTTGAAATTACATTAATCACGGATTCCTGCGGAAGAAATTCATGTACAATCATTATTAATCAAGTTTATTAGAACAGCAATTTCAAGAGTTCGTGAGTTTGAGTTTGAATTTGGAACATTGGCTCTAAACTGTACAATGTTACTGGGGTACGGAGCCATTTTAAACACCGTGGAGGGTTTTACTGGCTTTTCCTGATTGCTATTGCTATTATTTGATTGATGTTATTTGAGTACTTCTGGCCAGCCGCGTTTGCAGTTGTCATTGGACATTGTAAGGCAGGAAGGTAAGTGTTGTCAGAGAGGGGGAAGAAAGAATGAATAAGTAAGTAAAATAGAACGAAAAAACAAATTGAATTAAGCTAGAACTCGAAGATGGACTGAGCATCAATCAGCTATGTCTGTTTAATTGAGACAGCAGCGGCGCGCTGGGAGATCGAACTCCCGCTGTGTTTTTCATATCGTATACTGATGTGTTGCGCCAATATACACAAGCTTCTGTTAGGGAATTGTCTTCACGGAACAGTTTTTGTTCATTTTTCGTGGCTGATGAATTTGTATCGAGTTCTGAAATGAATTGGTAATTTATAATTGAGATACTCTAAAATTATTGATTCTTAAGTTTGCCGGTTTCAACTTGTCTCGTATTTTATACAAATGCTGAGTTTTCGCGCTGGAGGAGAATAACAAAATGTCTGTACGCATTACTCCCGAGAGTCCTCCTCCAGAGGAGAAGTTTTCTCACGGCATGATTCGAGTTATTCCTATCTAAGGCTTCGGTGACGGAGCCAGGGATCCCCGGAAGATTGCCCGCAAGAAGTTTCTTCTGTTTGAGGGGTTGTTACTGGACTGTCGGAGGCTTCCTGTCTCTATTTTGTCTTTCATTCGAATGTTTGAATGTTTTTCTGATTTCTCTTTGCGAGAAATTGATTTCCCTTCTCAATCAATAGAAATTGTCATCCTTTGCACTTTTTAGTTGCCTCCTGATCTTTTTCTTTTGCTTGATTAGATTATCTCTGCACTAATTTGATGATTCGTTTTATTTACGTAGAAATGTTCGATTGATTTATGAATTAGATCGATGAAGTTATGGTTTATTTCTGGATATGGTTTATTTCCTTGGCTAGACCGAAAAGACCCAAGACCAATCCTCGGCCGGACCGAACAGACCCAAGAATTGGGACAGATAGAACAGACCCTAGGCTGACCCTGGGCCAGACTGAGCAGACCCAACCTTTGGCCAGGCAGAACGGGCTTTGTTAATCAAGGGCCAGGCCGACCTAAACATTAATAATTACACTGATAGAATTATGCGTTTCAACTTACACTGTTTTGTTTGTTTTTAACAAAAAAATAAGCCAATCCAAGAAGCACGAAGTATACACTAATTGAAATTCATTGTATGTTTAATCGTCTATTTTTATATTAATAGTTGCCACAGATCGGCTGCTGCTTACAAAATAGTTATTTTAGGGCTCAAATATATTTTTAAGAGGACTAGCTGCAGGATTGAGCTAGACTTCTGGGCTTCGATTTGTCCAAATGGTTTGTTTGGTGCTGATTTGAGCTATTGTTTAATGTTACATCTCCAAACAGGTTAACAGACTGATATTTTTTTCGGTGTCACGCAGGAAAATAAGTGTAGATTGATGACGTGGTATGGGCCAGACCGAACAGATACAATTTGGGAATGGGCCAGAAGGAGCAGATCAACGACAAATTTGTCCAGACTATGAGCTCGGTCGCACCTTTCCCCCTGTCCACAGCCCAGTTCGATCTGGGCTGTGGACGGGGGAAAGGTGCGACCGAGTTCATAGTCTGGACAAATTTGTCGTTGCGCTGCTCCAACCTGGTCTGGTCCATACTTGTCCTTGGTCTGGGTAAGCTTTGGGTGCGTCTGTGTTCCTAAAGGAGAAACTTGCTATAGCATTAACATTTTGTGACACTAACTCTAACAAAACTATAACACAGTAAAACGCAACCACTTAGGCAGCAATACAAAACATTCAGTGTCGCAATTAGTTTTTCAGCCGAAACAAAACAACAACTTGTAATAAGTTTCTAAGTAAAAGAAATAAAAGATTAAAAGCAAAATATGTGTTTTGTTCGTGACCTTTGCGAATGATCACATTGATGAACAAAATTTGATATAATTTTGATAATTATTTAAATTTTTGTTTTTGTTAAAAACCAATCCTTCGGACAAACCTAGTGGCTGTTTGCAGAAAGTTCAGACAATCACGAAATATAAGAACCCTGGTCAAGAATGGATAGTTATCTTGTAGGAATCTAGCAGACTGTGGCAGATTCTTACAAGACGATGCATCTACTGCCAAAAATTTCAGGCAGATTCCTACAAGATACACATTTTTTCTGCCATATTCCTACATTATAACCAATTTTCTGCCAGGTTCATATAAAAGACTTTTTCTGCCCGATTTATACAAAACAACCAGTTTTCTACCTGGTTACTGCAACATAACCACCTTTGTGCCGGGGTCTTACAAGATAACAGTCAGATTAACAACATATAACAACTTTTTGTAAGATTCCTGTAATATAAAATTCTGGGATCACCTTCGATATTGATACTTTTCTGGAAATTATGTAAATTTACTGTGCAACAACAAAACGCTAATTGAGATTGTAACGTATTCTCGCAACCATGAATTAAAGTATTTGAAAAACTGGATAAAAAAATGATTTCGTTGTAAGTATTTGTATTTCATTGGGGCACAATAGTATGTCATGTTCTCTACGTAAAACATAAACAAATGAAAATTTCGAGAAATTAACTCAGTAAACCTTCATACCGAGCAAATTCGTGACCAGGAACTGTTTAATACTTTTGGTTCTCTTTTATCAGATTAACAAGATACCGAGGAAATATTTTGAGCAGATTCAGATAATACTAGCCAATTGAAATATTGCTTAACCGTAACAAACTCTTTCCTTTTTTTATCAGAATCTGTCATAATCCTTTTTCTGCCACAGACTTCCAAGATAGCCATTCTTCTGGCAAATTCTGCCAGATAATCATTTTTGTGGCAGATTCTGCCAGATAAACACTTTTCTGGCAGAAGCTTACAAGAGTATCCTTTTTCTGTCAGTTTTTGGAAGAGAACCATCTGTCTGTCAGATTCTGAATAGTTCCTGCAAAATAAACATCCGGTCTCCACTAGGACAGTCAAGAGGCGTTTCTTGTCACCAATTTCCGCAGCGGTTTGTTCTTTTTACCGGTCATAAGATACTTTTTATTGACTTAGGGTGTTTAAACGGACTAAGTTCTCCTAACCCTCTCGGCAGTGGCTCTGACTCATAGAGAATTTTCACATTATCAAATCGTCTGATCCTATGATCTCCACGTTAAGCGACCGATATGTATTGTATTTAATTTCGGTTAATTTTGGAAGGTTCTGTGTACATTGTCCTAGGGGACCCTTCATGTTTTAATATAAAGCGGAGCACAAATTATCAGGTCTAAGAGTCCTCAAATCTGGCCACCTCATCAAAAAGTTCTCTCAGCATTTATTCCTATTTAGCTGATAAATTTACTTGTTGTATTGCAATATATCATGTAGGTTGATCAGTTAATTAAGAATGAAATGCTCAGAGTAGCTGCCTGTTCAAATGACGAAATTTGAAGACTCTTAATGTTGACATTTACGGCTTCGTTTTAAATTAAGGTCTTTGCGTTACACAGAATTTTCAAAAATTAACCATAGAAGACAAGTTATCGCAATCTTCCGAGAATCTATAGATAAAAAATTGTAGAAGAGAATCCGTGATCAAATATAGCGCGCACTTAAATCCTCATAAACTGAACGCCAAATAGATGATCAGAGAAAAAAGCATCAAGCTGACGTCTTTTGAGACTGATTTCCCCAGATTTTCCCCAGACTTAATACTAAATATTTTACCCAAACATTTAGTATTAAGTGGAAACCATAATTTACTCGGATATTTAATATTTAAATGATTTCCTTGCTGAGACAACTGGAAAAAATGATTTGATCAACTGCCCTGACCTGCATCGAAAACATAAGTGAATCTTGTAAGATCTTGAAATTATCGTGCAAAAAAGATAATCTTATAAGATATTACAAGGAAGAGTTGTTCTTGCAAGATCTTGCAAGAAGGAGTTAATCTTGTAATATTCCTTTAAAAATCTTGCAAGAGTAGCTTCTTTTGGAACAGTCTTCCCATTGGGACAGAAAAAGCCAAAACTTGCTAATAAGGGGAACTAATGGCAGTTGACAGCACCCTCCCGTAGAAAAAGAAGTTCAACCCATATGAAAAAAAAAACAACTTTTCGTACAGTTTCTTTTTAAAAATTCAGATTAAGGTCAAACATTCCTTCAACTGACTTGGGTAGTCAAAATCAAACACTCTAAATTACTCCACGTATGAAACACATTCGTTTCCTCCTAAAATAGAAAAAGGTTTCCCATTTTCTTAGATCAACATGGAATCGCTTTCCTTTTTTAACATTAAAGGATAGGACGCAGGAGGGAGTTTTTTGGCATGTGTTCCTGAATTGTACAATAGGTCAGTTTCGGCGATTCTTGGACGCTTCTTACCTAGGTTTTTGTGCTAATTTTCCAAAACAAATCTGGCAAGATGTTGCAAGAAAAAGTTAATCTTCTAACAATCGTGCAAGAAAAAATTATTCTTGTAAGAAACTTGTAAAAAAGGTTATCTTGTATGAATCGTGTAAGAGAAAGTGAATCTTGCAAAATCTTGTAAGAATCTTGCAAAAATCTGGTAAATTTTAAAAACGTCGTGTAAGAACCTTGCCAAATCTTACAAATTACCTTCATTTTTCGACTCGGTAAGGAATTTTCTGTGGATAACATTTTTTTCGAGTTAAAAATTTTAATCACTAACTTCATTTCTCCTTTTCTTGTGAAAAGCACTCTTTCACCAGACAAAAAAGGTGGGGAAAATCCTGCTAATATCAAAGCCCATCTTTGGTTTACGCTATTAAAAATTAAATCCTATACCCCGGATTTTCAAACTAAACGATGAGCAAAGTATAGCTCAAATAAAACGAGTTCGAACACAATTTTCTCTACTACAAACTGCAAGGCCGACCAAATTTCAGAGAACAATTGACTTATATCTGTCGTCTGGTTAAATATATCATAGAAACTCATTGCAACTTCAGAAAAAGAACTTCGTACAACTACAATTGTAGATCGAAATCAGTACAAAATAATGAATTGAAACAAACAAATTAATGGATCGCTGGAATTTTAACGAAAAGGCAGCTAATCTTTCCAATTGTGTCTAAATCTTTTAAAATGCGTTACAGCAGAGTACTCACAACCACTGCATCGAGTCCAGAACAAAAATTGTGATAAAACTCACAACGAAATAAAAAATTTAACATTTGTTAATTCTTCTTCCTTTGGCGTACTTTTCTTCTTCTAATTCAGTTATTACTCTGCATTTCAGGTTTGCTTTTCAAGAGATTTTCCTTGGGATTTATAATAGGCTGTCTGGTCCATGGCAAATCACCAGTTTTATAAAAAGAAATCAATTCTCAACAAAAAATTCAAAAATTGTTTAAGAGCATTACCTGGCATAGTTAACTAAAACACGATGTTTGGAAATTTGCTTTTTGCATTATACTTAAAACAAAACACTTGCGGCAAAAATGTTGTTTTTATATTGTAGTCAGAAAAGGATGCCACAGGCTGACAAAAGTATATTTGGAGAAGCAAACTTCTAATCAATTGAAAACTATCAAAAGAAGCTTTGGCGAAAATCTTATTCAATTGCTTTTTTCAAAGTTGGCAATGACTGGGTTGGAACCAATACTGGTGTGCTAGTGTGGCCAATACGAATAACATAGCATCAATTCCTTATAAAAATGAAGCACAACAAATCAAAGGTTCCAGACTTCAATCTTATCAATTTTCTTTGTTTTGATTGACTTTGTTTTCCGTCAGAGAGCTATTCAACTTTCAGAAGTCTGTTTCAAATAAATTACGTTACTTCTACAATTAATTTTATCTCAGCGTTTGGTAGGAACCTTTTATGCTTCTGAATGAAACAACTCGAAGGGAAAAACCAATTTTCAAATATTTTTTTTTGCATGCGTAAAGTTGCTAAAAAAATTTTATCCGAACTCAAAATCTTGCATGAATCTTGCACGAATCTTGCAAGCTTTTGAATTCTGGAAAAGTTATTTTTTTATTTTTGGTAGCTAAAACTAACTGAAAACCAATTGAACTGATTCCTACCAGAACTTTGGATCAGCAGAACTGATTCTAATTGACCTTTTGAATGTGAAGTCTTGCAATAATCTTGCAATTTTCTTTCAAGAATTTTGATTCAAATACAAATTTCCGACAAATAACGAGAATCTTCTATAGCCGCCCAAATCCTTCTTTTTTAACTTCAATTGATCTAACAAACGAGAAAAACAACCGCTCTCATCATTTTTCTCTCATATTTTTATCAAACAAATTGATTATAGAGTAAACATCAGACGGATTTTATTTTTTTTACTGATATTATTGGTATTTGAGGATCTTTTTGTAGTCGTAAAATTTGCTCTGATCAATGTTAGGTCTAATCGTTAGGTCTAATGTCTGTTCTTTTTGGTCCGCTTTTTGTCAAATTGTAACCTAAGTTCATCCGGCAAAAAGCCACCATAACATTCTGTTAAACTAACCATAAATTTCTCTTTTGATCTTATGTGTTAACTGATTTTGTATGAAGACACTAGGTATCTTTATAAAATATTTTTTTTCAGAATTTTATTGCATGTAAATTTTTGATATTGTTTAATTTTTGTTGTTTTTTGGCCTTTTCGCATAGTTCCTATAACAACAAGCCCCATTGATTTTCAAATGCGATGCGAACATAAATGTATGATAATTTCCATTGATAGATTTTAATAGCTAAGTATTATGATGACTTCAACAACTCGTCTGTCTGCATATTGTTTTTTGATTATAAGTTTTTGTGTTTTGCCTGTGTTTGTTCTTAATTTGCAATGATTTAATTTTGCCTCAATATTTTCAGGTCCATTTACTTCCTAAAAAGTTGTCTGTGCAATTGGCTGGTATTTTGCAGTTATTTGTTTTATTTATTCTCAAGCCAGGAAAACGGGAGGAATGTGAAAAATAAGATCATACTAGAAAAAAAATGAAGTCGGTTTTTAACTTGACTTGGGGGAATTTTTCGAC
This sequence comes from Convolutriloba macropyga, assembly GCF_964194025.1. NCBI lineage: Eukaryota > Metazoa > Xenacoelomorpha > Acoela > Convolutidae > Convolutriloba > Convolutriloba macropyga. The sequence goes on along the minus strand of NC_134479.1, from coordinate 12,427,969 downwards.
AGATATTAGCTTATTATGTTTCTTTTGCTTTGTTTGATTGTTTTGCTTCAGAGAGAGTTTTTGGGACCTGTTTTATACCTAATGCTCTGCTCATTTCTCCTATAGCTATTTTAAGTAACTACGCCACTGCCTGTCCCAAGGCAGGAAAAAAAGGAGAAGGGTAAAAAACCAGAAAATATTGGAAAATTCTCGAAGTCGGTTTTTAACTTGACTTTAGACATTTTCCGACACAGATTTCACACTGCTTTCAACTGTTTCATCTTCTTTTTTCCTATTTGAGCTCAACCAGTCGTATCCTGGAGCCAGGAAAGAAAGAATGGATTCAAAGTCTTGCAAGAATCTTGCAAAATGAATTCAAAATTTGCAAGAATCTGGCAAGATGGATTCAATACTCCCAAGAATCTTGCAAGCAAAATAGAAAAACTATGCATTCTCTTGCAAGTTTTTATTAAATTCATCAATCACCAGGGTAATCTTCGCTTCCACAAAATTAACTAAAAATTTTCCGTCTTGAAATGCAGAGATAAAAAGCTATTAACAAACGGTGTTTGATGTTGCTTCCAGATCGGATATAGAGGCGACCCTTCTCAAAGTTTGAAGGTTACTCTGAAATTGTCTGACATCATCTTCCAGCTCCTTCCGCCGTTCCCACTGAATTCCACAGAACACAGCCAGAGAAATCAAACCGATAGAAAGAGCCAGATTCCATATTATAAGCGCTATTATGCGACGTCTGGCGTAATTTTTTCTCAATGATCGGGTTTGGAGGTCTAAATGGTTATTTTGGACATCGGTTATTCTGTTTTTGCTATCATCCATGACTCCAATATCTTCCTTAATGACTCGAAAATATTTTTAGTGAAAATGTTTGTTGCAAAAAATGTCAAATGTCAATCACGAGAACTGAAAGCCAAAACACCGAAAAAGGATTTAATCGAGAAAAGATTTTAATCTTTTGTGTAACGTCAAATTATTTTTTGTTGTGTTTTTTTGGAAATAAACAGCAGCTTATTCTAAATAAACAAAAACGCTTCCAGATTCCACGGAATTGGTTTAACAGCAACATAATATCAACGGCAGACACGCTAAATATCCATTCTGATTCTATTTATTTGCTCTGTCGACATTAGATGACTGTTCCATGGAGGTTTGTTGGCCTGTTCTATTAATGGATAATAAATATACTGGATCGAAGGTCTGGTTTTATCATTGAAGTGTTGCAATCCGTTTTCCGTTTTGCAATGTAATTTATGCAGATAGTTTTTTGCAAAAACAAGCCTAATATCTCTTATGACCTATCAGTCGGACTCTGTCGACATTTTTTTGGTCTCTTTTGCACCGAACAGTCCATATTCTTCGAAGAAAAAATACAACTGTTTTTCGTTTCCAAAAAATGGTTAAAATTCCCTGTTGGAATATTTGTCACATTTCAGAGGAGTAACAGGGAGTGCATGTAACCATAGTTATGACAAAAAAGACAAAAGTTGTTCAGGTGTTTGAAATGTTTGTTTTAAAAAGTTAGAAAGCTTCGAAATGTTTTTTTTTGCCAATTTGAATTGATTTTGCACGGAAGCATGTCCCGGGCCGAGGAATGAGCGGAAAAAAAATGCAAGAAATGAGCGGAATTTGAGCGGACAGTTTAGCAAATTCCGCTCAAAGCCCTTACATTTTTTTGACCGGAATGAGCGGAATTTGAGCGGAAAAAAAATGCAAGAAATGAGCGGAATTTGAGCGGAATAAAAAATGCAAGAAATGAGCGGAATTTGAGCGGAAAAAAAATGCAAGAAATGAGCGGAATTTGAGCGGAATAAAAAATGCAAGAAATGAGCGGAATTTGAGCGGAATCAAAAATGCAAGATATGAGCGGAATTTGAGCGGAATCAAAAATGCAAGAAATGATCGGAATTTGAGCGGAAAAAAAATGCAAGAAATGATCGGAGAGACGTTTCGACCGCACTTTTGTCTGATCAGAGGACGTTTCGAGAGCTGAAATAGGTTAAATACTGTCGGAAAAAATCTACAGTTGAACTAACGAACAACTCTTTGAGATTTTCCAGTATGTTTTGGGTGTGTTCCCCTCCTCCTTTTCTCAACCGTGCTCAAACTTCAGTATTGATTTTCTTTTCAGGAACCCCAAAAGGTTCCCAAGTTACTGGTTCAATCTAGAAACATCAGTAGGGCTGAAGAGTGGAAAACTTTTAAATAAAATTTAACCGTAACTTTGCGAAACTAAATAAACAGCAGGAAATACTTCTATAAATGTTTGTTTTGTCCCCAATAAATTGTAGAGAGCCCTGTTTCGGAAACATGTACCTAAAATAAACTAATAAACTTTAGTTCGACTGGCAGGGTTTTGAAGCAGTGCTTATGTAGGAAAATGGAATTAGTTCGAACTAAAAGGAATATCAATCTGATTCTGAAAGACTTTAAAGAAATGGAAGCTAATGAGGACCATATGTCGTTACCGCTTCTGTATTTGTGAAAACCAATTTTCCAGAGGTCTATTTTTGCAGGAATACTAGTTTTCACTGCTCAATGTAAAATTTTTCAGATAACCACTCCTGAACTTGTTCAGGTGAAAATTTACCTGAAATTGGTTCAAGTAAATTTACCTGAACTTTTTTTACATACTTTGTGTACATACTTTCCCTGTTTCTGGAATTTCAATGTTTCCGCTCGTTTGGTCATGTCAAATTCCGCTCATTTCCTGCATTTTTTATTCCGATCAAATTCCTCTCATTTCTTGCATTTTTTTTCCGCTCAAATTCCGCTCATTCCTTGCATTTTTTGTTCCGCTCAAATTCCGCTCATTTCTTGCATTTTTTTTTATCGATTCCGCTCATTCCGGTCAAATTCCGCTCATTCCGGTCATCTCTTGCATTTTTTTGAGCGGAATTTGAGCGGACTCCTCAACTTGGGGTTTGTTTTTTTTATTAAAAAATAAGAGTTTTAGCTGCCAAGAGTTCAGTTTTCAAAACGTAAGAAATCTTATAATTGTTTAATTTAAAAGTCACGTATTCGTTTATATGTTTTTTTGAAATATAAGAAACTGTCACTTTTGTACTCCAAATGTTCGCTTTTTATGTTTTATTTAACCGTCATTATAGATTCCACTATTCAGGAATTTTTTAATAGTGTTTATTGGATAAATTTTTGGGGCCAAATGCGCAATACCGGCTTAACTTCCTTGTAGCTCGTTGTCATGAACTATTAAAAACATATTTGAAATCTTTGTATATTTTAAATATAAGAGTCTAGAAGATTTGCTTAAGTTCATTGTGATTCATTTCTCTAAATTAAATTCATTCAGCTCATGATTAACTTGGGAAAACGAGTGCATGAAAAAAATTCGTTTTATTTTTTAATGATCAGAATCCGAAGATACAGAGGGTGTCCAATGTCATAACTCACAAATATTTTAACTCTCCGGGTTGACTACCATACAACGATCTTAGATACCATATAAAAATCATATACGGAGTGTATGTTGGCTTCTTAGATATCATATCCAAGAGCATGCAAAAATACAAACTACTCTAAAACGAAGTGTTTTGGCCTGCTGTACAAAGCTCTAGAGGCATTAATGTATTTGGATACAGTTTTAAATTTTTTTCAATGGTTCCATAGATAACATATCGAAGACCGTAGACTTTTATGACCCGTCCAAGACCATGAACCCTTTTCGTGGAACCTTATTTTTTTACTCAAAGGCGCTTTTCGCAGCATCTCATGAGGGTTTCCGACGAAAAAACGGAGATCTAAAACTTATTCTTGAAAAAATTATAGTGTCTTGTATACCATATTCAAGCCCATAGAGTTTTATGGCCCATCCAAGGTCATAAGCCTTTTTTTGGAACCTCATTTTTTTACTCACACACGCTTTTCGAAACATTCCATGAGGGTTTCCAACAAAAAAATGGAGATATAAAACTTACTCATGAAAAAATTTTTGGTATCTTGGATATCAATTCCAAGACCACAGGCTTTAAGGCCCATCCAAGATACCAAACCTTTTTTTCTTGGAACCTCATTTTTTCAACTCAAAGACGCTTTTCGCAACATCTATAAAGGCTCCCGACAAAAAAAATGGAAATCTAAAATTACTCAAAAAAAACTGTGGTGCCTTGGATATCATATGCATGACCGTAGACTGTTAAGGGCCATACAAGATCATTTAAGGTTTTTGTTCAACTTCACTTTTGCTCCCAAAAAACGTTTTACAACGAAAGGCAGATTACAGACGCAACACAGGAGAGGCTGCGTACGTTTCCGCAAGAAAATTTTTTTGACTAGACAACATCATTGCTTCCTTCTGCTGTATGGTTCAATTGGTTTTTTTAAATTTTGGTTATATAACATTTTTTTATTTCGTGAATAGGAAAAAATGCTATAAAGGCTGCAAAAAACACCTGAAGCCAGTTTATGTGGACTGAAATTACTGAGAAAGTCTTAACTTCGCATTTTGTTATTATGGTCTTCGATAAGATTGCCACGCCCTCCATAAATTAACTGTTTCTGTATTTCTTCCATAAGAAACCGCTTTCTTCATAATTTCTTTGTTGCCTCAAATTTGTCCGAAATTAGGGTAATCTGGCACTCTTGTATAGTACTTTTTGGTACATTATAATTTCTCCAGTTTAAAGCTAATCAATTTTTGTTTTTTGTGATTGTTAAGTTAATTAGAAGTACTCTAAAGTGTTTTAATAGTGCTTATTGGATCAAATTTCAGGGCAAAATTCGAAAAACCGGCTGAACTTCCTTGTAGCTGGTTGTCATGATCTAATAAAAATACATTTGAACTCATTGGTTTTTTAAATTATAGGACTTTAGAAGATTTGCTAACAATCATTTCTCTAAATTGAATTCATTAGGCTCAAGAGTATCGTGGGAAAACGAGTGCATGAAAACTGTTTGTTTGATTTTTTTGTGATCAGAATTCAAAAATACAGAAGGTTTCCAAGATTATATCATACCAATGTTTTAACTTCCCGGGTTAACAACCATACATTGATCTTAGATACCATATCAAAGTCATATATGGAGTGTATTGCTTCTTAGATACCATATCAAAGTCATATATGGAGTGTATTGCTTCTTAGATACCATATCGAAGACCATGCAAAAATTCAAAAGTAATCTAAAACGAAGTGTTTTGGCTTGCTGTACAAGATCTAGAGTTGTTATTGCATTTGGATACAGCATTAAATTTTCTTTTCAATGGTTTCATAGATAACATATCCAAGACCATTGAACTTTATGGCCCATCCAATATCCTGAACCTTTTTACGTGGAACCTCATTTTTTTAACTCAAAGACGTTTTTGCAACATCTATGCGGGCTCCCGACGAAAAAATGGAAATCTAAAATTACTCAAAAAAACTGTGGTGCCTTGGATATCATATGCATGACCGTAGACTGTTATGGGCCTAACCAGATCATCAAACATTTTGCGCAATTTCCTTTTTTTGCCTCCAAAAAACGTTTTACAACAAAAAAGGAGATTACAGGCGAAACAACAGAGAGGCTGCGGACGTTTCCGCAAGAAAATTTTTTTGATTAGACAACATCATTGCTTCCTTCTGCTGTACGGTTCAATTGTGTTTTTTAAATTCCGGTGATATAACAATTTGTTGTATTTCGTGGATTGGAAAAAAGGCTATAATGGATGCAAAAAACACAAGAAGCCATTGTATGTGCCTTCAAATTACTGAGAAATGTGGCATTTTGTTATTATGGTCTTCGATAAGATTGCCAAGAACTACACAAATTAATTAATTCTGTATTTCTTCCAAAAATTCTTTTTTTATATTTCCATTGTTGCCTCAAAGATGTCCGAAATTAGCGTAATCTGCCACTCTTCTATAGTACTTTTTGGTACATTATAATTTCTTTAGTTTAAAGATATTCAGTTTGTTTGTTTTTTGTGTTTGATAAGTTAATTAGAAGTAGTTTTAAAATGTTTATCTGCTATTATCAATTTTTACATGGATGATTTGGGGGAAACAACTGTTTTAACTGGGAAAGCAATTTTACGAAGATTTTTATGTTAGCAGAGAACCGATTGTCACTACAACAGCATGTGGATTTCTATACAAAACAGTTGGAAGAAAAGAAAAGAAAACAACCGTAAATTTTCACAGAATTACATTGTTTCTAGAGTCCAAGTCAGTAGTAAAAATAACAACCGTTCTGTTCAAAAAAAAGAATATAGTATCACAGAGCTGTTGAAAGCGTGAAATTTAGAGGGCATGATGAGCAACAGAAAGCTCACTCAATTACTCAAAAGTGAGCTATTGTTCATAACGATTCGGTTTTTTGTTTCTACCTGATGATATTATAAACTGCAGTTTTTTGTGGATTGGAAAATTTGGTGTGAAGGTTGCAAAACACAACTGAATTCAGCTTATGAGGCCTCAAATTTCCAAAAATTCATTTTTTGCATTATGTTGTTATGGTTTTTGATATGATTGCCAAGAACACCATAAAGATTTGTTTAAAGTAAGATTTTCTCGTGTTTTTTTTATTTTTGCCTGAAAGTTGTCCTATATTAGCGTTGTCTAACCTTTCTGTTTGTAACTTTTTTGTTAAATTATAAATATTATGGATTATGCTCGGCCAGGTTGATTTATTTTTGTCTAACTTAAGCAAAAGTAGTCTTCAAGAGTTTATCTGCGTTTATCATAATTTACATGTTTGATTTGGGTGACCCAAACTGTTTTAACTGGGAGAACAATGTAATCTAAGACATTTTTGTCATCAGACCGCTGACGTTCGCTTCAACAGAATGTGGTATTCTATAAAAAAACTAGAAAAAAGAATCAAAACGACCGTGAATTCTCACAAAAATACATTTTTTCTAGATCCAAAATCGATCGTAACAAAAAAGACCTTTCTTTTCAAAAAATGGATCCATGCCATTGTGTTTTGCGGGCAATTTTTTTGAAGGCATACTTATAATAAAGAGGCATGCTGATTCAATTATACAAAAGTGGCCATTTTTCTTCACAATGAAGCTTTTTCCTTCAATTTGATGAGATTATTTTTTGTTATAGTTCGTGGATTGGGAAAAAAGTGATATCCAGGTTGCATTAAACATATGAATCAAGCGTATGCTGCCTCAAGTTTTGCAATAAATTACTTTTGGCATTTTGTATTTAAGGTTTTTGATATGATTGCCAAGAACTCCATAATAATATTTTTTTAAAGAAAAGATATTTTGTCATACTTTTATTGTTTTCCTAGATACGCTCAAAGTTGTCCCACATTCGCTCAAATTCAAATCTTGAATACAAAGTTTTTGTTATTTTTTTAAAATTTTTATCGATTTTGCCTGATCAGTGTGCAAACGTTGCCTAACGTAAACAAAAGCCTTTTTCTAGAGTTTATCTGTGTTCATCATAATTTACATGCTTGATACAGGTGACTCAAATGTTTTTGCTGGAAAACGTTGCAAACTAAAATGTTTCTGTTAGCAGATATCTGATGACCACTTGTGTAGCTCTCAAAAAACAATTTGAAGGAAACAGACGCAACGGCCGTAAGTTTTCAATCAAATACATTGTTTCTTGAGTCAAAATCAGCAGAAAAAACAACGACCAGTCTGTCCAAAAAAAGTTTGATTATTAACGTGTTTTATGAGCATTTTGTATAGAAGGCAAAATGAGTAACAGAAAGCTCATTAAACTACACAAAAGTAAGCTATTGTTCTTCACATTAAAGCTTTTTTTCATTTTGATAAAAATTTTTTATTTTATTTTGTGGATTGGAAAAAACTGATCTCAAGGCTGCAGTAAACATCTGAAGCAAATGTATTTAGCCTCTTAAATCGCAATTAACCCTTGTTGGCATTTTGTTTTTATATTATTTGATATGATTGCCAAGAAATCCATAAACGAAAAACTTTTGAAAAAGGTTTGTCATCTTCCTATGATTTTTGCGTCAACGTTGTTCTAAATTAGCATAATCCCGCCCTCTGGTGTAGTAGCTTGCTGCTTTGTGAAAGTTTTTATTAGTTTGTCTCGATTAATTTGTTTTTCTTATCTAACAAAAAATAAACTAGTTTTCAAAAGTTTTATCTGCTTTTTTTTTAAAAAAAATTTACATCGTCCGTTCGTATGATACAAGTTCCCAACGGAAAACTAATACAAACTAACAATTTTTTGACAGCAGATAACTGAAATTCACTCCAAAGACTCTCGGAGATCCTTTTTGAAAAAAATTTTCGAAAATACTTTTTGTTCTTAAAGTCAATATGTGTTGTTAATACACTGACACGTCATTTCACAAAAACATTTATTTTTCACGTGAATTTTCTACCGATTAATAAAAATAACAATGAGAAACAGCGCGCTTTAAATATTACAAAAAAGAGTACACTATTTTTTTATTTTATTTACCATTTTTAAATTTATATTTATGATTCTTCTCCATTATGTAGAATTAGAAAACAAATACATATTGTCAAAACTGAGCATGGCAATAAACACGAGCTCAGAGCTGCAAAAAGCTCTCTCTGGCCTATAGATTTTTTGTCTTTGCTATGATTGCCAAGATTCCCATATATAAGTCATGCAAAAAATTAGCGTTTTTGCTTTGGTTCTCCGATTTTTGCAAAAAAATTAACTGAGAGCGCGTTATGATTTTCTTGTACAGTACTTTTTTGAAATGGTTATAAATTTCCTGAAAATGACTGAACATTTTTATAGGTCAATCTTTATCAAAACATGTTTAAAAACTATCTCTTTTTTATTGTTTTCATAGTTGCTGAGTTTTCATTGACTGCTGTTTGTCTTTAGGGAGAGGATTTGGACACCCCGGATCCGAGGATTCAACTGTTACATCCTAAATCACAAAGTTTTCTATTTCCACTATTTTTGGTTCTAATTGTTGTACTAATTTTTCGAACGAATTTGCAAAAGCGACACAGCCCTTTTGCGAAGTCGGAATTATTTCCCACCTCGTGAAAAAGGCTAGGAACAGTCAAGATGTCCATGGTTGACTTGCAGGACACCCTGAAACAGGTCTATAGTGGTTCTTCTCGGTGTTTTTCTTGATTTCTCGAGAATTGGGTGTCGTCAAATTCCCCAAAATCAAAGGTACACTTTGGATGTTCAGTACTTTCTCCTATATTTCTTTATAAAGCGGGCAATTTCGCATTTTGTTGGTACTGAACCTTTCTGGCTTACGTGTATTGGTTATCCCCGAAGACAGTTCGGATAAAATGTTATTTCAACTTAACTTTGCAAAAAGTGCAAAATTTATTATATTTTGGGTCGCCCAAATTTCGGAACCACAAAAGAGTGGATTTAATGTACAAATTATAGTGTTTTAGAATCCCTAGATAGTGGGGAGTGATTCCCTGTACATATTATAGAATGTGTTTTCTGCAATCATGAAGGTCAATCATAGCTTTGCAGCTCATTACTTCTTTCATTTTGGGGTCCTGGTACGACGCCTTGTTTTTGAAATATCTTTTCGAAGAGTGAATCGATTTTGCATTTCTTTGCATTGTTGAACGTGTCATTAGCCGAGCTTTCAGCCAATAAATTACTCTTTTCTTTACCAATTAGTAAATATTGACCGATACAGGGACAGGCAATTTTGGCCTTATTGGAAAGAAGACCAACCGGTCGAGTCGATAAAATTTTTTCAAAATGTCTTAGAAAGTTGAAATATGGTTGGCTAGATCCCATGTGACATGTCAAAGATGTCACAAAACTTGGTTATGATAACTAAACTCTTGGTTATGAATTTGTTGATTTCAGGCGGGAAGACTTGTTCTTGTGAAGCAAATGGTAAGGTACATATATTCCTTAAAATCTCCGGATTGAGCTGTTCAATCAAGATTTCATTTCAATAATCTAGCAGCGTTTTTAATGAGCTTTCTAACAGTATGTTATACGTTTCATATGTTGCTTTCATTTTTGAGATATTGATCATTGAACATCAGGTCATTTTGGGCCTGGAAGTCCACTTCTTCCCACGTTTTGGGTCAGATCTTGGCCCTAGATGGCCCATGCACTCCAAAAATGGGCCTTTTATCTCTGTTATAATTTCCTATAACTTATATCAGCCCATTACGTGGTTCAGTAGTTGCGAACCAAATATTCAATTTTATTTTCTACTAATAACCTAGTAATCCCGTCCCATAGGTGGTTTTGCCCTAAAAGTGCGCAACGTTGAGACGCTGGTTTGTCAGCCCCCCCCCTATTGCACACCCATAGGATCTCTAGGAAAATTCCGTGCTGCGCACAGACTTTTGCGAGCGTTCTTGTGTGTCTTTGTTGTGTTAAGATGACGTAATGCAGTCCATCATACCTCTAAAACCCATAATGCCAGTCCTCGTTAATCTCGTGCTCTTTTGAGACAAATCGGCGATACGTGAACGCTTCACCCCTTCTCAACGACACTGCTTCAAATATTCCGTTCCATCAGTTTCCTTTTTTTGAATGGCCCGTTCGTTTTTCCAGCAGCTGATGCTTTTGTTAAGTGTATTAAATTGTGATTGTGAAACAATAAACTACATCTCTTTCGATTGCTCTAGCTTTGTGTACCTTCACAGATAAAAAATTTCTGTTTAAGGCTCCTGAGTTGACCATACAGTGCTAACGATGCGATTTTTTCCGCAGGATGTTTCTTGTATATGGCTGGACTTGAAAACAATTTTCAAATTGCTTGAAGTTTCTTTTTTAGCAAGTAGGTTCTCCATTTTCGTTGAAAAAATTATTTGAATTCAATGAGCTTATAACCCTAATTTTCTAGGCTGGATTCGGGTAGAAGGCCCGCATCACTTTTTTAGTGCAGGTGTTTTGAAGATTTTGGTTTGATTTTAGCTTTTTTCCCGTTTTCTCGAAAGAAGCATTCTTTAGTTGAACAAACTTCTTAATAATTTGTTGTTTAGAAGCTAAATAGGACTTTTTCTCTTTTCAAGGCTCCTGAATTGAGCTCACAGTGCTAACCAAGCAAGTTTCTTTTGGATGAAGTTTCTTGTAAGTGGCTGGACTTGAATACAATTTTCAAATCGCTTAAAGCATTTTTTTTAGCAAGTTTGGTTCTCTCTTTTTGTTGAAGAAGTTATTTGAAGTCAATGGGCTTTAAACTCTAATTTTCTAGGCTGGATAGGGCTACAATGCCCGCATCAGTTTTTCATTGCGGTTTTTTGTCGAAAATTTTGTTTTATTTTAGCTTTCTTTTCCAATTTCTCGAAACAGGCTTTCTGTAATTGAACGAAATTCTTAATAATTTGTTGCTTAAGACCTCAAGAGGATTTTTCTTCTGTTTAGGGCTACTGAATTGAGCTTACAGTGCCAACCATGCAAGATTTTCGGCATGAAGTTTCTTGTAAGTGGCTGCACTTGAATACAATTTTCAAATCGCTTAAAGCATCTTTTTCTAGCAAGTTTCGTTGTCCCTATTCGTTGAAAAAGTTATTTGAGGTCAATGGGCTTTAAACTCTAATTTTCTAGGCTGGATATGGCTACAATGTCCACATCAGTTTTCATTGAGGTTGTTTTTAAAAATTTTGTTTGATTTTAGCTTTTTAATCAATTTCTCGAAACAGGCTTTCTTTAATTGAACAAATTTCATAAAAATTTGTTGCTTAAGACCTCAATAGGATTTTTCTTCTGTTTAAGGTTACTGAATTGAGCTTACAGTGGTAACCATTCAAGATTTTCGGCATGAAGTTTCTTGTAAGTGGCTGCATTTGAATACATTTTTCAAATCGCTTAAAGCATCTTTTTTTAGCACGTTTGGTTCTCCCTTTTCGTTGAAAAAGTTATTGGAAGTCAATGGGTTTGTAACCCTAATTTTCTAGGCCGGATACGGTTAGATTGCCCGCATCAATGTTTTAGTGCGGGTGTTTTTGAAAATTTTCTTTGATTCTAGCTTCTTTTTCGTTTTCTCGAAAGAAGTTTTCTTGAATTGAACAAATTTCTTAATAATTTGTTGCCTAAGGCCAAAATAGGATTTTTCTTCTGTTTTAGGCTACTGAATTGAGCCTGCAGTGCTAATCAACCAAGTTTTTTGGCATGAAGCTTCTTTTAAAATGCTGGACTTGCAAAACAAATTTCAAATCTTTTTTAGCAAGTTTGGTTTTCCCTTTTTGTTCAAATATTGGTTTGAAGTCAATGGGCTTGTAATCCTAGTTTTCTAGGCTGGATACTGTTCAAATACCCGCATCAATTTTTTAGTGCGGGTGTTTTTGAAAATTTAGATTGAGTTTAGCTGTTTTTTTAATTTCTTGGAAGAAGCTTTCTTTAATTGAACAAGTTTCTTAATAATTTGTAGCTTAAATCCTCAATATGATTTTTCATCTCTTTAAGGCTCCTGAATTGAGCTTATAGTGCTAAACAAGCAAGTTTTTTGTATGAAGTTTCTTGTAAGTAGCTGGACTTCAAAATTATTTTAAAATCGCTTAATGCTTCTTTTTTAGCAAGTTCGGTTCTCCCTTTTCGTTGAAAAATATAATGGAAGTCAATGGGCTTGTAACCCTGATTTTCTCGGCTGGATACGGTTCAAATGCCCGCATCAATTTTTTATTGCGGGTGTTTTTGAAAAATTTGTTTGAATTTAGCTTTTTTTCAATTTCTCGGAAAAAGCTTTCTTTAATTGGACACGTTTCTTAACAATTTGTTGCTTAAAACCTCAATAGGATTTTTCTTCTGTTTAAGGCTCCTGAATTGAGCTTATATTGCTATCCAAGCAAGTTTTTTGGTATGAAGTTTCTTGTAAGTGGATGGACTTGAAAACAATTTTCAAATAATTTCTAGCAAATTGGGTTCTCCCTTTTTGTTGAAAAGGTGGTTTAAAGTCAATGGGCTTGAAACCCTGATTTTCTAGGTTGGGTACGGGTAGAATGCCCGCATCAATATTTTAGTGCGGGTGTTTTTGAAAATTTTGTTTGACTTTAGCTTTTTTTTTCAATTTCTCGGAAAAAGCTTTCTTTAATTAGACACGTTTTTAACAATTTGTTGCTTTAAACCTCAATAATATTTTTCGTCTGTTTAAGGCTCCTGAATTCAGCTTATAGGGCTAACCAAGCAAGTTTCTTTTGTATGAAGTTTCTTGTAAGTGGCTGGACTTGAAAACAATTTTCAAATAATTTTTTAGCAAGTTTGGTTCTCCCTTTTTGTCGAAAGGGTGCTGTGAAGTCAATGGGCTTGTAACCCTAATTCTCTAGTTTGGATACGGAAAGAAAGCCCTGATCAATTTTTTTAGTGCGGGTGTTTTTGAACATTTTGTTTGACTTTAGCTGTTTTTTGTTTTCTCGAAAGAAGCATTCTTTAATTGAACAAATTTCATAATACTTTGCTGCTTAAAACTTAAATAGGATTTTTCTTCTGTTTAAGGCTCCTGAATTCATCTTACAGTGCTAACCAAGCAAGTTTTTCGGCATGAAGTTTCTTATAAGTAGCTGGACTTCAAAATTATTTACAAATCGCCTATTGCTTCTTTTCTAACAAGTTCGGTTCTCCCTTTTCGTTGAAAAATTTATTGGAAGTCAATGGGCTTGTTACCCTAATTTTCTAGGCTGGATACGGTTCAAATGCCCGCATCAATTTTTTAGTGCGGGTGTTTTTGAAAATTTTGTTTGAATTTAGCTTTTTTTCCAATTTCTCGGAAAAAGCTTTCTTTAATTGGACAACTTTCTTAACAATTTGTTGCTTAAAACCTCAAAAGGATTTTTCTTCTGTTTAAGGCTCCTGAATTCAGCTTATAGTGCTAACCAAGCAAGTTTCTTTTTTATGAAGTTTCTTGTAAGTGGCAGGACCTGAAAACATTTTTCAAATGTTTTTTTAGCAAGTTTGGTTCTCCCTTTTTGTCGAAAGGGTGGTTTGAAGTCAATGGGCTTGTAACCCTAATTTTCTAGTTTAGATACGGGTAGAATGCCCACATCAATTTTTTTAGTGCGGGTGTTTTTGAACTTTTTGTTTGACTTTAGCTGTTTTTTGTTTTCTCGAAAGAAGCATTCTTTAATTGAACAAATTTCTTAATACTTTGCTGCTTAAAACCTAAATAGGATTTTTCTTCTGTTTAAGGCTCCTGAATTCATCTTACAGTGCTAACCAAGCAAGTTTTTCGGCATGAAGTTTCTTCTAAGTAGCTGGACTTCAGAATTATTTTCAAATCGCTTAATGCTACTTTTTTAGCAAGTTCGGTTCTCCCTTTTCGTTGAAAAAGTTATTGCAAGTCAATGGGCTTGTAACCCTGATTTTTTAGGCCGGAAACGGTTATATTGCCCGCATCAATTTTTTAGTGCGGTGTTTTCAAAAATTTTGTTTGTTTTTAGCAATTTTTCGTTTTCTCGAAATAAGCATTTTTTGATTGAACAAATTTCTTAATAGCTTTTTGCTTAGAGCCAAAAAGGATTTTTCGTCTGTTTTAGGCTCCTGAATTGAGCCTGCAGAGCTAATCAAGCAAGTTTTTTGGCATGAAGCTTCTTGTAAAATGCTGGACTTTTAACCCTAATTTTCTAGGCTGGATATGGTTCAAATGCCCCCATCAATTTTTTAGTGCGGGTGTTTTTGAAACTTTTGTTTGAATTTAGCTGTGTTTTTGTTTCCTCAAAATATTTTGATTGATTTTAGCTTTTTTCTCGATTTCTCGAAAGAAGCTTCCCTTAATTGAACAAATTTCATAGTAATTTGTTGCTTAAAATCTAAATAGGATTTTTCTTCTGTTCATCTGACAGTGCTAACCAAGCAAGTTTTTCGGCATGAAGTTTCTTGTAAGTAGCTGGACTTCAAAATTATTTTCAAATCGCTTAATGCTTCTTTTTTTAGCAAGTTCGGTTCTCCCTTTTCCTTTAAAAATTTATTGGAAGTCAATGGGCTTGTAACCCTGATTTTCTAGGCTGGATACGGTTCAAATGCCCGCATAAATTTTTTAGTGCGGGTGTTTTTGAAAATTTTGTTTGAATTTAGCTTTTTTTTTCAATTTCTCGGAAAAAGCTTTCTTTAATTGGACACGTTTCTTAACAATTTGTTGCTTAAAACCTCAAAAGGATTTTTTTTGTTTAAGGCTCCTGAATTCAGCTTATAGTGCTAACCAAGCAAGTTTCTTTTTTATGAAGTTTCTTGCAAGTGGCTGGACTTGAAAACAATTTTCAAATATTTTTTTAGCAAGTTTGGTTCTCCCTTTTTGTCAAAAGGGTGGTTTGAAGTCAATGGGCTTGTAACCCTAATTTTCTAGTTTAGATACGGGTAGAATGCCCGCATCAATTTTTTTAGTGCGGGTTGTTTTGAACTGTTTGTTTGACTTTAGCTGTTTTTTGTTTTCTTGAAAGAAGCATTCTTTAATTGAACAAATTTCTTAATACTTTGCTACTTAAAACCTAAATAGGATGATTTTTCTTCTGTTTAGGGCTCCTGAATTCATCTTACAGTGCTAACCAGGCAAGTTTTTTGGCATGAAGTTTTTTTTTAAAATGCTGGACGTGCAAAACAAGTCTCAAACTTTTTTTTTGCAAGTTTGGTTTTACCTTTTTGTTCAAAAAGTGGTTTGAAGTCATTGGGCTTGTAACCCTAATTCTCTAGGTTGGATACGGGTCAAATGCCCCCATCATTTTTTTAGTGCGGGTGTTTTTTGAAAATTTTGTTTGAATTTAGCTGTATTTTTGTTTTCTAAAAAAATTTTGTTTGATTTTAGCTTTTTTTCGATTTCTCGAAAGAAACTTCCTTTAATTGAACAAATTTCATTGTAACTTGTTCATTAAGACCTAAATAGGATTGTTCTTCTGTTTAAGGCTCCTGAATTGAGCGTATAGTGCTGACCAAGCAAGTTTTTTAGTATGAAGTTTCTTGTAAGTGGCTGGACTCAAAAACAATTTTCAAATATTTTTTAGCAAGTTTGGTTCTCCCTTTTTGTTGAAAATGTGGTTTGAAGTCAATGGGCTTGTAACCCTAATTTTCTAGTTTAGATACGGGTAGAATGCCCGCATCAAATTTTATAGTGCGGGTTGTTTTGAACTGTTTGTTTGACTTTAGCTGTTTTTTGTTTTCTCGAAAGAAGCATTCTTTAATTGAACAAATTTCTTAATACTTTGCTGCTTAAAACCTAAATAGGATGATTTTTCTTCTGTTTAGGGCTCCTGAATTCATCTTACAGTGCTAACCAGGCAAGTTTTTTTGACATGAAGTCTCTTGAAAGTAGCTGGACTTGAAAACGTTTTTCAAATCGCTTAATGCTCCTCTTTTACCAAGTTCGGTTCTCCCCTTTTCGTTGAAAAAGTTATTTGAAGTCAATGGGCTTGTAACCCTAATTTTCTAGGCCGGATACCGTTAGATTGCCCACATCAATTTTTTAGTGCGGGTGTTTTTTGAAAATTTTGTTTGACTCTAGCTTCTTTCTCGTTTTCTCGAAAGAAGTTTTCTTGATTTGAACAAATTTCTTAATAATTTGTTGCTTAAGGCGAAAATAGGATTTTTCTTCTGTTTTAGGCTACTGAATTGAGCCTACAGTGCTAATCAAGCAAGTTTTTTGGCATGAAGTTTTTTTTTAAAATGCTGGACGTGCAAAACTAGTCTCAAACTTTTTTTTGCAAGTTTGGTTTTACCTTTTTGTTCAAAAAGTGGTTTGAAGTCATTGGGCTTGTAACCCTAATTCTCTAGGTTGGATACGGGTCAAATTCCCCCTTCATTTTTTTAGTGCGGGTGTGAAAATTTTGTTTGAATTTAGCTGTATTTTTGTTTTCTAAAAAAATTTTGTTTGATTTTAGCTTTTTTTCGATTTCTCGAACGAAGCTTCCTTTAATTGAACAAATTTCATTGTAACTTGTTCATTAAGACCTAAATAGGATTGTTCTTCTGTTTAAGGCTCCTGAATTGAGCGTATAGTGCTGACCAAGCAAGTTTCTTTTTTATGAAGTTTCTTGTAAGTGGCAGGACCTGAAAACATTTTTCAAATGTTTTTTTAGCAAGTTTGGTTCTCCCTTTTTGTTGAAAATGTGGTTTGAAGTCAATGGGCTTGTAACCCTGAATTTCTAGGTTGGATAAGGGTAGAATGCCCGCATCAATTTTTCTAGTGCGGGTGTTTTTGAACTTTTTGTTTGACTTCAGCTGTTTTTTGTTTTCTCGAAAGAAGAATTCTTTAATTGAACAAATTTCTTATTACTTTGCTGCTTAAAACCTAAATAGGATCTTTCTTCTGTTTAAGGCTCATGGATTCATCTTACAGTGCTAACCAAGCAAGTTTTTCGACATGAAGATTCTTGAAAAAAGGTGGACTTGAAAACTATTTTCAAATCGCTTAATGCTCCTCTTTTACCAAGTTCGGTTCTCCCCTTTTCGTTGAAAAAGTTATATGAAGTCAATGCGCTTGTAACCCTAATTTTCGAGGCCGGATATGGTTAGATTGCCAGCGTCAATTTTTTAGTGCGGTTGTTTTTTGAAAATTTTTTTTGACTCTAGCTTCTTTCTCGTTTTCTCGAAAGAAGTATTCTTGATTATTCTTAATTTCTCGAAAGAAGTATTCTGTATATGGTTAGATTGCCCGCATCAATTTTTTAGTGCGGGTGTTTTTTGAAAATTTTGTTTGACTCTAGCTTCTTTCTCCTTTTCTCGAAAGAAGTATTCTTGATATGAACAAATTTCTTAATAATTTGTTGCTTAAGGCCAAAATAGGATTTTTTCTTCTGTTTTTGCCTACTGAATTGAGCCTACAGTGCTAATCAAGCAAGTTTTTTAGCATGAAGCTTCTTTTAAAATCCTGGACTTGCAAAACAGTTTTCAAATATTTTTTAGCAAGTTTGGTTTTCCCGTTTTGTTCAAGAAGTGGTTTGAAGTCAATGGGCTTGTAACCCTAATTCTCTAGGTTGGATACGGTTCAAATGCCCGCATCAATTTTTTAGTGCTGGTTTTTTTGAAAATTTTGTTTGAACTTAGCTGTATTTTTGTTTTCTCAAAAAATTTTGTTTGATTTTAGCTTTTTTTTCGATTTCTCGAAAGAAGCTTCCTTTAATTGAACAAATTTCTTAATAATTTGTTGCTTAAGGCCAAAATAGGATTTTTCTTCTGTTTTAGGCTACTCTTCTTAAGTATTCTTGATTATTCTTGGTTAGTGCGGGCGTTTTTTGAAAATTTTGTTTGACTCTAGCTTCTTTCTCGTTTTCTCGAAAGAAGTATTCTTGATTATTCTTAATTTCTCGAAAGAAGTATTCTGTATATGGTTAGATTGCCCGCATCAATTTTTTAGTGCGGGTGTTTTTTGAAAATTTTGTTTGACTCTAGCTTCTTTCTCGTATTCTCGAAAGAAGTATTCTTGATATGAACAAATTTCTTATTAATTTGTTGCTTAAGGCCAAAATAGGATTTTTCTTCTGTTATTTCCTACTGAATTGAGCCTACAGTGATAATCAAGCAAATTTTTTAGCATGAAGCTTCTTTTAAAATGCTGGACTTGAAAAACAAATTTCAAATATTTTTTTAGCAAGTTTGGTTTTCCCTTTTTGTTCAAAAAGTGGTTTGAAGTCAATGGGCTTGTAACCCTAATTCTCTAGGTTGGATACGAGTCAAATGCCCGCATCAATTTTTTAGTGCTGGTTTTTTTGAAAATTTTGTTTGAATTTAGCTGTATTTTTGTTTTCTCAAAAAATTTTGTTTGATTTTAGCTTTTTTTCGATTTCTCGAAAGAAGCTTCGTTTAATTGAACAAATTTCATTGTAACTTGTTCATTAAGACCTAAATAGCATTGTTCTTCTGTTTAAGGCTCCTGAATTGAGCTTATATTGCTATCCAAGCAAGTTTTTTGGTATGAAGTTTCTTGTAAGTGGATGGACTTGAAAACAATTTTCAAATAATT
This sequence comes from Convolutriloba macropyga, assembly GCF_964194025.1. NCBI lineage: Eukaryota > Metazoa > Xenacoelomorpha > Acoela > Convolutidae > Convolutriloba > Convolutriloba macropyga. The sequence continues at coordinate 12,409,171 of NC_134479.1, read as the reverse complement.
TTTAGCAAATTGGGCTCTCCCTTCTTGTTGAAAAGTTGGTTTGAAGTCAATGGGCTTGAAACCCTGATTTTCTAGGTTGGGTACGGGTAGAATGCCCGCATCAATTTTTTTAGTGCGGGTGTTTTTGAATTTTTTGTTTGACTTTAGCTGTTTTCTGTTTTCTCGAAAGAAGCATTCTTTAATTGAACAAATTTCTTAATACTTTGCTGTTTAAAACCTAAATAGGATTCTTCTTCTGTTGAAGGCTCCTGAATTCATCTTACAGGGCTAACCAAGCAAGTTTTTCAACATGAAGTTTCTTGAAAGTAGCTGGACTTGAAAACTAATTTCAAATCGCTTAATGCTCTGCTTTTACCAAGTTCGGTTCTCCCATTTTTGTTGAAAAAGTTATTTGAAGTCAATGGGCTTGTAACCCTAATTTTCTAGGCCGGATACGGTTAGATTGCCCGCGTCAATTTTTTAGTGCGGGTGTTTTTTGAAAAATTTGTTTGACTCTAGCTTCTTTCTCGTTTTCTCGAAAGAAGTGTTCTTGAATTGAACAAATTTCTTAATAAATTGTTGCTTAAGGCCAAAAGAGGATTTTTCTTCTGTTTTAGGCTACTGATTTGAGCCTACAGTGCTAATCGAGCAAGTTTTTTGGCATGAAGCTTCTTTTCAAATGCTGGACTTGCAGAACAAGTTTCCAATCTTTTTTAGCAGGTTTTCCCTTTTTGTTCAAAAAATGGTTTGAAGTCAATTGGCTTGTAACCCTAATTTTCTAGGTTGGATACGCTTCAAATGCCCGCATCAATTTTTTAGTGCGGGTGTTTTTGAAAATTTTGTTTGAATTTAGCTGTATTTTTGTTTTCTCAAAAAATGTTGTTTGATTTTATCTTTTTTCGATTTCCCAAAAGAAGCTTCCTTTAATTGAACAAATTTCATAGCAATTTGTTGCTTAAGACCTAAATAAGATTTTTTTTCTGTTTAAGGCTCCTGAATTGAGCTTATAGTGCTAACCAAGCAAGTTTTTTGGTAAGAAGTTTTTTGTAAGTGGCTGGACTTGAAAACAATTTTCAAATATTTTTTAGCAAGTTTGGTTATCCCTTTCTGTGGAAAAAGTGCTTTGAAGTCAATGGGCTTGCAACCCTGATTTTCAGTTTGGATACGGTTAGAATGCCCGCATCAATTTTTTAGTGCGGTTGTTTTTTGAAAATTTTGTTTGACTCTAGCTTCTTTCTCGTTTTCTCGAAAGAAGTATTCTTGATTATTCTTGATTTCTCGAAAGAAGTATTCTGGATATGGTTAGATTGCGCGCATCATTTTTTTAGGGCGGGTGTTTTTTGAAAATTTTGTTTGACTCTAGCTTCTCTCTCGTTTTCGCAAAAGAAGTTTTCTTGTTTCGAACAAATTTCTTAATAATTTGTTGCTTAAGGCCAAAATAGGAGTTTTCTTCTAATTTAGGCTACTCTTCTTAAGTATTATTGATTATTCTTGATTCGTGCGGGTGTTTTTTGAAAATTTTGTTAGACTCTAGCTTCTTTCTCGTTTTCTCGAAAGAAGTATTCTTGATTATTCTTAATTTCTCGAAAAAAGTATTCTGGATATGGTTAGATTGCCCGCATCAATTTTTTAGTGCGGGTGTTTTTTGAAAATTTTGTTTGACTCTAGCTTCTTTCTCGTTTTCTCGAAAGAAGTATTCTTGATTTGATCAAATTTCTTAATAATTTGTTGCTTAAGGCCAAAATAGGATTTGTCTTCTGTTTTGCCTACTCAATTGAGCCTACACTGCTAATCAAGCAACTTTTTTAGCATGAAGCTTCTTTTAAAATGCTGGACTTGAAAAACAAATTTCAAATATTTTTTTAGCAAGTTTGGTTTTCCCTTTTTGTTCAAAAAGTGGTTTGAAGTCAATGGGCTTGTAACCCTAATTCTCTAGGTTGGATACGAGTCAAATGCCCGCATCAATTTTTTAGTGCTGGTTTTTTTGAAAATTTTGTTTGAATTTAGCTGTATTTTTGTTTTCTCAAAAAATTTTGTTTGATTTTAGCTTTTTTTCGACTTCTCGAAAGAAGCTTCCTTTAATAGAACAAATTTCATAGTAATTTGTTGCTTAAGACCTAAATAGGATTTTTCTTCTGTTTAAGGCTCCTGAATTGAGCTCATAGTGCTATCCAAGCAAGTTTTTTGGTATGAAGTTTCTTGTAAGTGGCTGGACTTGAAAATAATTTTCAAATATTTTTTAGCAAGTTTGTTTCTCCCTTTTTTTTGAAAAGGTGGTTTGAAGTCAATGTGCTTGTAACCTTGATTTTCTAGGTTGGATACGGGTAGAATGCCAGCATCAATTTTTTTAGTGCGGGTGTTTTCGAACTTTTTGTTTGACTTTAGCTGTTTTTTGTTTTCTCGAAAGAAGCATTCTTTCATTGAACAAATTCCTGAATATTTTGCTGCTTAAAACCTAAATAGGATTTTTCTTCTGTTAAAGGCTCCTGAATTCATTTTACAGTGCTAACCAAGCAAGTTTTTTGAAGCCAATGGTCTTGTAACCCAAATTTTCTAGGACGGATACGGTTAGATTGCCCGAATCAATTTTTTAGAGCGGGTGTTTTTGAAAATTTTGTTTGCTCTAGCTTCTTTCTCGTTTTCTCGAAAGAAGTATTCTTGAATTGAACAAATTTGTTAATAATTTATTGCTTAGGGCCAAAATAGGATTTCTCTTCTGTTTAAGGCTCCTGAATTCATCTTACAGTGCTAACCAAACAAGTTTTTCGGCATAAAGTTTCTTTTAAGGGACTGGAATTGAGAACAATTTTCAAATCGCTTAAATCTTCTTTTAGCAAGTTCGCTGCTCCCTTTTCGTTGAAAAAGTTATTTGACGTCAATGAGCTCGTAACCCTATCTTTTTAGACTTGATACAGTTTGAATGTCAGCATCAATTTTTTTGCGGTTGTTTTTGTTTGTTTTTTAGCTTTTTTCGATTTCTGGAAATTAGCACTCTTTAATTCAACAACTTTCTTAATAATTTGTTGCTTAAGACCTAATATGATTTTTCTTTAGTTTAAGGCTTTTGAATTGAGCTGGCAGTGGTAACCAAGCAAGTGTTTCGGCTTGAAGTTTCCTGTAAGCGGCTGGACAGGACAACAGTTTTCAATTTTTTTTAGCATGTTGGGTTCTCCCCTTTTTGTTGAAAAAGTTGTTTGAAGCAATGGGCTTGTAACACTAATTTTTTGTAGGCTGGATACGGGTAGAATGCCCGCATCCATTTTTAATGCGGTGTTTTTGAAAATTTTGTTGACTCTAGCTTCTTTTTCGTTTTCTCGAAAGAAGTATTCTTGAATTGAACAAATTTGTTAATAATTTATTGCTTAGGGCCAAAATAGGATTTCTCTTCTGTTTAAGGCTCCTGAATTCATCTTACAGTGCTAACCAAACAAGTTTTTCGGCATAAAGTTTCTTTTAAGGGACTGGAATTGAGAACAATTTTCAAATCGCTTAAATCTTCTTTTAGCAAGTTCGCTTCTCCCTTTTCGTTGAAAAAGTTATTTGACGTCAATGAGCTCGTAACCCTATCTTTTTAGACTTGATACAGTTTGAATGTCAGCATCAATTTTTTTGCGGTTGTTTTTGTTTGTTTTTTAGCTTTTTTCGATTTCTGGAAATTAGCACTCTTTAATTCAACAACTTTCTTAATAATTTGTTGCTTAAGACCTAATATGATTTTTCTTTAGTTTAAGGCTTTTGAATTGAGCTGGCAGTGGTAACCAAGCAAGTGTTTCGGCTTGAAGTTTCCTGTAAGCGGCTGGACAGGACAACAGTTTTCAATTTTTTTTAGCATGTTGGGTTCTCCCCTTTTTGTTGAAAAAGTTGTTTGAAGCAATGGGCTTGTAACACTAATTTTTTGTAGGCTGGATACGGGTAGAATGCCCGCATCCATTTTTAATGCGGTGTTTTTGAAAATTTTGTTGACTCTAGCTTCTTTTTCGTTTTCTCGAAAAAAGCTTTCTACAATTGAACAAATTTCATAATAAAGTGCTGCTTTGAACCTGAATAGTATTTTTCTTCTGTTTAATGCTCCTGAATTGAGCTTACAGTGCTAACCAAGCAAGATTTTGGCATAAAGTTTCTTTTAAGTGGCTAGACTTCAAAACAATTTTCAAATCTTTTTTAGCAAGTTTCTTTCTCACTTTTCATTGAAGAAGTTGTTTGAAGTGAATGGGTCTGTAACCCTAATTTTCTAGGCTGGATACGGGTGGAATGCCCGCATCAGTTTTTTAGTGCGGGTGTTTTTGAAAAATGTGCTGAACTTTAGCTTTTTTTGATCTCTAGAAAAAAAGCATTCTTTAATTGAACAAAATTCTTAATATCTTGTTGCTTGAAACATAAATAGGGTTTTTCTTCTGTTTGAGGCTCCTGAATTGAGCTTAGAGTGCTAACCAAGCCAGTTTTTCGGCATGAAGGTTCTTGTAAGTAGCTGGACTTGAAAACTATTTTTAAATCGCCCAAAGCTCCTTTTTTTAGCAAGTTCGGTTCTCCCTTTTCGTTGTAGAAGTTATTTGAAGTCAATTGGCTTGTAACCCTTACTTTCTAGGCTGGATACGGGTAGAATGCCCGCATCCATTTTTAATGCGGTGTTTTTGAAAATTTGGTTGACTCTAGCTTCTTTTTCGTTTTCTCGAAAGAAGCTTTCTACAATTGAACAAATTTCATAATAAAGTGCTGCTTTGAACCTAAATAGTATTTTTCTTCTGTTTAATGCTCCTGAATTGAGCTTACAGTGCTAACCAAGCAAGATTTTGGCATAAAGTTTCTTTTAAGTGGCTAGACTTCAAAACAATTTTCAAATCTTTTTTAGCAAGTTTCTTTCTCACTTTTCATTGAAGAAGTTGTTTAAAGTGAATGGGTCTGTAACCCTAATTTTCTAGGCTGGATACGGGTGGAATGCCCGCATCAGTTTTTTAGTGCGGGTGTTTTTGAAAAATGTGCTGAACTTTAGCTTTTTTTGATCTCTAGAAAAAAAGCATTCTTTAATTGAACAAAATTCTTAATATCTTGTTGCTTGAAACATAAATAGGGTTTTTCTTCTGTTTAAGGCTCCTGAATTGAGCTTAGAGTGCTAACCAAGCCAGTTTTTCGGCATGAAGGTTCTTGTAAGTAGCTGGACTTGAAAACTATTTTTAAATCGCCCAAAGCTCCTTTTTTTAGCAAGTTCGGTTCTCCCTTTTCGTTGTAGAAGTTATTTGAAGTCAATTGGCTTGTAAACCTTACTTTCTAGGCTGGATACGGGTAGATTGCCCGCATCAATTTTTCAGTCGTGTGTTTTTGAAAGTTTTGTATATATTTAGATTTTTTTGCGTTTTCTCGATTGAAGCATTCTTTAATTGAACACATTTTTCTAAATCTTTTGTTGCTTAAGACCTAAATCGGAATTTGCTTCTGTCTAAGGCTCCTGAATTGAACTTACACTGCTAACCAAGCAAGTTTTTTGGCATGAAGTTTCTTGTAAGTGGCTGGACTTGAAAACAGTTTTCGAATCGCTTAAAGCCTCTTTTTTATCAAGTTTGTTTCCGCCTTATCGTTGAAAAAGTTTTTTGAAGTCAATGGGCTTGTAACCCAAATTTTTATTCCGGGTGTTTTTGAAAATTTTGTTTGATTTTAGCTTTTTTTTCGTTTTCTCGAAAAAGCATTCTTTAATTGAACAAATTTCTTAATATTTTGTTGCCTAAAAACTAATTGGATTTTTTTTCTGTTTAAGGCTCCTGAATTGAGGTTACAGTGCTAACCAAGCAAGTTTTTTGCCATAAAGTTTCTTGTAAGTGGCTGGATTTGAAAACATTTTTCAAATCACTTGAAGTTTCTTTTTTAGCAAGTTTGGTTCTTCTTGTTCGTTTAAAAAATATTTGAAGTAAATGCATTGTAAACCTACATTTCCAGGTTAGGTACGAGTAGAATGAATGTATCAATTTTTCATCGCGGGTGTTTTGAAATTTTGATTGATTCCTCGAAAAAAGCATTCTTTACCTCGACAAATTTTTTTAAATATTTTGTTGCTATAAACCTAAGTATGATTTTTCTTCTGTATTATGTACAAGTGTTATGTACCAGTAGTGTTTAAATCGTAAATCGAAAAGAATAGCCCGCCTAATTTTGCTGGACAAGAAATTCTTATTTCAATCGGAAATATCGACTTATTCGCTGATTATTGTTTCAAAAATAATGAATTTTTTTCGGGTCAATGAGTTATTTAAAGTGAACCAAATTGATATCCCTGAATATTAGTAGTGATTAGTTTGTATCGCAAAAATTGATCCTCCTAAATCTCCTAGAAAAAAATCGCACTTCAATCGAAAATATCGACATATTCGGTTACTATATTTTCAAAATTAATGAAACTTTATCGCGTCAAGGAGTTGTTTTAAGTCTCTTATGATGCAAAAATGTTAAACCTCTTCAGGTTTGTCATGAACAACTTGTCAGTTGCCTATAGGATCCTAAAGAAGAAGTCGGAGTCAATCTCTGAGACAGCTGTCATGAAATTGGTTAATAATATTAATTTTTTTTGCATGTGGGCCTCAATGCCAACAAGTAAAAACTCAGGAAACAACCAGATTTTCTCGTTGGCAATGGATGAGGGCTTTTGCGTAAGAAAAAGGACATGCATCAAATACCTTTTCAAATTTCAACGTACTTCAATTGGAAATGACCACTTATCGATCGGTACAATTCAAAAGTTTGACGAAAACACTGATTTTTTGTCGGGTCAAGGAGTTGTTTCAAGTGAACCAAATTGACACCAAGACTATTAGTAATGGTCATGTTGGAACCGCAAAAAAAAAATTTGTGCTTCAATCGGAAATATCGACTAATTTGCTTATTATATTTTCAAAAATAGTGAAAATTTATCCGGTCGAGGAGTTGTTTAATGCGAACCAAATTGATATTCCAGACTATCAGTAATGGCAGGGTTGTAATGCAAAAAAAATGGTCCGCCTAATTTTCCTAGAAAAAAATTCGTATTCGGAAATATCGACTTATTGGCTTTTTATATTTTAAAAAATATAGAAATTATACCAGGTCAATGAATTGTTCAAATTGAACCAAATTGATATCCCAGACTATTAGTTTTGGTTAGGTTGTAACGCAAAAGAGATTGGTACGCCTAATAGTCCAAGAAAAAAGTTCGTATTTCAATCGGAAATATCGACTTATTCGCTTATTCTATTTTCAAAAGTATAGAAATTTTAACGGATCAAGGAGCTGTTCAAAGTGAACCAAATTTCCAAATTGATATCCCAGACTTCAAAATATGGTTTAACATTTGAGTTCCAATGCTAGTCAAAAAAACTTTTTGCCTTGGAGCATCTTGTAAGTGCCTAGACTTGAAAACAGTTTTCAAAACTTTTAAAGCCTTTTGTTAATATAAGTTCTGTCTTCTTTTTGTGAAGTTATGTGAAATCAATGGGCGTGTAACCCTAACTTTCTAGGTTGAATACGAGGGGATTGCACGCATCGATTTTTTATTGGCGTTATTTTTGAAAATTTTTGTTTTTTTTTTCGTTTTCTCGAAGCAAGCATTCCTTAATTGGTCAAAATTCTCTATATTTGTTGCTAAAAACCTAAATAGAATTTTTCTTCATTTTGAGGCTCCTAAATTGAGCTTTATGTGCTGGCCAAACCATTCTTTTGGCATGAAGCATCTTGTATTAAGTGGCTGGACTTGAAAACAATTTAACAATTTTCAAAACGCGTAATGCTTCATTTTTTTTCCACAAGTTCGGTCCTCTATTCGTTCAAAAAAGTTATCTAAAGTCAACGGGCTTATAGCCCTAATTTTGAGAGTTATAACCCTAATTTAATAATGAGGTTATATTTGAAAATTTTGCTTGATTTTAGATTCTTTCCTTTTTCTAGAAAGAAGCATTCCTTAATTGAACAAATTTCTTAACATTTTGTTGCCTAAAACCTAAATAGGATTTTGCTTGTTTGAGGCTCCTGAAATGAGCTTACAGTGCTAACCAAGCGACGTTTTTGGCATGAGGCCTCTTTTAAGTAGTTGGACTTGAATTTTTTTTCCAAAACGCTTAACGCTTCTTTTTTTTTTAAAAAAAGTTTGGTTCTCGTATTTTGTCCAATGGGCTTTTAACAATATTTTTTTAGGCTAAATGAGAGTAGATTGCAAGCATCAAATTTACAAGGCGGGTATGTTTGAAAATTTTGCTTGATTTTAGCTTTTTCATTTTCTCGAAAGAAGCATTCATTAATTGAACAATACTCTTAATATTTTGTTACTAAAAACATCAATAGGATTTTTCTTCTGTATGGTGCTCCTAAATTGAGCTTACAGTGCTAGCAAAAAAACAGTTCGGCTTGAAGCTTCATGTAAGTGACTGGAATTGAAACCATTTTAAAACCACTCAATGCTTCTGATTTTTAGCAAGTTTGTTTCTCTCACTTTTTGCTCAAAATTTATTCGAACTCAATGAGCAAGTAACCTTATATTTAGGGTGCATACGAGTACATTGCACACATCAAAGTATTACTGCTACTAAAATTTTGAAAATTTTGCTTGATATTTGCTTTTGTTTTTCGTTTTCTCGAAAGAATCGTTCTTTAATTGTACAAATTTCTTAATAAATTGTTGCTTAAGACCAAAATAGGGTCTTCTCTTCTACTTAAGGCCCCTGAATTGATCTTACAGTGCTAACCAAGCAAGTTTTTTAGCATGAAGTTTCTTGTAAGTGGCTGGACTTGAAAACAATTTTCAAATCGCTTAAAGCTCTTTTTCAGCAACTTTGGTTCTCCCTTTTGGTTGAGAAAATTATTGGACTTGTGGGCTCGTAACCCTAATTTTCTAGGCTGGACACAATTAGAATACCTGCATCAATTTTGTCTTGCGGGTGTTTTGAAAATTTTGTTCGATTTTAGCTTTTTTTTTCGTTTTCTCGAAAGAAGCATTCTTTAATTGAAAAAATTTTGCAATAATTTGTTGATTAAGACCTAAATAGGTTTTTTCTTCTGCTTAAGGCTACTGAATTGAGCATACAGTGCTAGCCAAGCAAGTTTTTTGGCATGAAACATCTGGTAAATGGGTGGACATGAAATCTTTTTCAAGTCGCCTTTTTCTTCTTGGTTCTCCTTTTCTTTCAAAAAAATATTTGAAATCAATGGACTTGAAGCCCTTATTTTCTAGGCTGAATACAAGTATAATGCATGCAGCAAAGTTTCATTGGGGTTATTTGTAAAAATTTGCTTACTTTTCGCTTTTTTTCGTTTTCTCGAAAGAAGAATTCTTTATTTGGACAAAATTCTGAGTGCTTTGTTGCTAAAACAATAAATAGGACTTGTCTTTTGTTTAGGGCTCCTAGAACAAGCTAGACAAGTGATCTTTTTGGCATGAAGCTTCTTGGAATTGGTTGAAATTGAAAAAATTTTTCAGAAGGCTTTAAGCTTTTTTAGCAAGTTTGTTTCTCCTTTTTCGTTGAAAAAGTTGTTTGAAGTCAATGGGCTTGTAACCCTAATTTTCTAGGCTGAATACGAATAAATTGCCTGCATCAATTTTTTATTGCGGGTTTTCTCGAAAGAAGCATTCTTTAATTGTACAAATTTCTTAACATTTTTTTGCTTAAGACCAAAATAAGATTCTGTTTCTGTTTAAGGCTCCTGAATTAAGCTTACAGTGCTAACCAAACAAGTTTTTCGGTAAGTGGCTGGACTTTACTGAGGTTTATTGTAAATGGCTGGACTTGAAAACAATTTTCAAATCCCTTAAAGCTTCTGTTTTTAGCAAGTTTGGTTCTCCGTTTTCGTTGAAAAAGTTGTTTGAAGTCAATGGTCTTGTAACCCTAATTTTCTAGGCTGGATACGAACAGAATTGAGGCTTCAATTTTTTAATCCGGGTGTTTTTGAAAATTTTATTTTGTTTTAGCTTTTTTTTTCGTTTTCTCGAAAGAAGCATCATTTAATTGAACAAATTTCTTAATATTTTGTTGCTTAAACCTAAATAGGATTTTTCTTCTGTCTGAGGCTCCTGAATTGAGATTAGAGTACTAGCCAAGAAATTTTTTGGGCATGAAGTATCTTGAAAGTTGCTGGAGTTGAAAACAATTTTCAAATCGCTTAAAGCTTTTTTAGCAAAATTTGTTCTCCCTTTTTGTTCAAAAAATTATTTGAAGTCAATGCTTGTAACCTTATTTTTTTCGGACTGGATGTGAGTAGCATGCACGCATCAATTTTTCATCGCGGGTGTTTTTGAAATTTGGTCTTAATAAAAAAGTTTGTTTTTCAACTGGAATTATCAATTTTTCCGCTGATTTTTTCAAAATATGTTTTCATATAAGTTTTTTGGGCCTAGGAGCTGTTTAAAGTGAACCAAATAGATATACCAGACTATCAGTAGTGTTTAGGTTGTAATGCAAAAGATTAGTCTGCCTAACATTCCAACAAAACGTAAGAATTTCCACTGGAAATATGCAATTTTTCGCAAGTCTTTTTTTCAAAATAGTGATACTTTTTTTGGTCACAGAGTTGTTTAATGTTAACCAAAGTTATATGCCAAACTACCAGTAGTATATAAATCTTAATACAAAAATAGTGCTCCCCAACAGTGAAACTGTAATAGATTTGATCAGAATAAGGGTTTTGGAAGAAAAGTTACAACTCTTAAGTTGCAATTTTCCGTCTAAGCTCTAGAATGCAAAGGTCTCAGGGGTTACATGAAAATTTCTTTTTTGTCGGATTTTGGAAAAAGTAATCCTACTTTTTGTCTCGTTTTTTATTTCACTCAATTAAGGCGTTTATCGCTTATATTAAACCCAAAAACTGCTTGGCTTGGTAAGGAGTTTCATCCGAACAAAATGGTGCAGTCAACACAAATTGAAAACAAAAAATCTAGTCGACCGCAGTTCGATGCTGACTTCAATCAGCTTTCTTCACAAAATTCCTTTGATTCCTTCTGCTGACCAATTATACTGAAACTATACGAACAACCGCTCACCTAGAGAATTCGGGGCCAAATAAAACTCATTCTTTATCTAATTCAACCGGGTTCTTTCTTCAGTTCGAAAGCATGTTAAATTTTTATCAGATCATTAACGCGTAATTAAGATCAACATTTTCGCCTTCCGTAGCACTTCTATCCCATAGCGTAGCACTTTCATCCCGTCAATAATTATTTTTAACACCTCCTGTTAAACTTAACTGAGACTAAATGAAATTTTGTTCTTGTTGAAGCTGAAATTATTTTGACTGTTTCAAAGAATTTTGCGTGGTGTGCTAAGAAACTAAGAGAAATGTATGCATCAGTCCGAAATTCACCCTGTTCAAATCATTTTTTTAATTTGAGACAATATGAAACACAAATGAAGGAAATGAGAGAACAATTTAAGTCCAACTACAGAACACAACTTAGTGCAGTTCGCTACTTCTGCTCAAGTGAGCTCGAGCACCAGCCGTGTACACTAAACTTTTTACTATTTTCAAATATTGTTTTTTTAACTGTTTCTTTTATCGGCAAACATCACATCCTAGTAACATAAAAATTGGAAAATGCCAATCTCAACATCTCCACGACTCTAGCCGTGTAATCGATCAGGGTGACTTTGATACGCCAAATACAGGCAGTAGACGTCCTTCATGGTGATTGGATTGGCTTAGTGCAACT